>NC_133328.1:302539311-302840144 GCF_042186555.1 Aquarana catesbeiana | reverse complement strand
GATCAGCCCCGAGCATGCACCTTAAGAACTCAGATTATCATAATGCGTGCAATGCATTTAAACCTTAGATCAGCCCCACTGCGTGCCCCTTAAGACCTCAGATCAGCCAAATGCATGCAATTCAAACCTTAGATCAGCTCCATTGCGTGCACCTTCAAACTTCAAATTAGCCCCAATGCATGCACAGCAAACCTTAGATCAGCCCCAATGCATGCACCTTTAGACCTCAGATCAGGCCCAATGCATGCGCTTTAATCCTTAGCTCAGCTCAAATGCATGGACCTTCAGACCTCAGATCAGCCCCAATACATGTATTTCAATCCTTAGATCAGCCCCAATGCATGCACCTTCAGACCTCAGATCAGCCCCAATGTATGCACGTCAAACCTTAGATCAACACCAGTGCATGTAGTTTCAAACTTTAGATCAGCCCCAATAATATATGCCCCTCAAATCTCAGATCAGCCCCAATACACAAATGTAGTTCAGAGCCCAAATCAGCAACAATGCATGCATAGCCAACACTTCAAAGAAATTTCCAAGGATATCTTTTTTGTTGTACATCTAGTAAGTCATTGTTGGCGGAGAATGTACTGTAATTAGGGGTGCGGCATTCACTAAAAATTAGTGTAGTTCTATAAGAGGCATGATGCCACGCTTTAATGAAATATATATCAGAGAGCTCTAGTTAGCAGGGCTAAAAGATAAATTAAACAAGGGGCTGGCTTTACATACCCCACACTAAAGGATTGCAGCTTTCAGGCCATGCCTGGTCCTGGTATAGTCAGCAAAATTGCAATAACATGAGATCACTTTTTTTCTCTTGTTTGTCTTGCTTAACCATAAGATATATTGTGAATATAATATAATGATCTGCCATCTTCATGCACCATCTCCATGTCAAATATTTTAAAAGCAGACTTTCAGCTTTTGTTAATATGAATACAAATATAGTACACATGTGAAAAAATATATATTTACCAACTAGGAATACAGCTCAGGCTACAGGCCTTCTCTGCACACAACATTGTCTTGGGATGCTAGCAAGGAACAATGCAGGATAGACATACTGTATACAGTATAAGAAGCCAATGCAAGCGCATTTCTTTGTGCTCACTCTAGGACAGTGGTTCTCAACTCCTGTCCTCAGGACCCACTAACAGGCCAGATTTTAAATATTACCTTGGGGAAATGCAGACTAAGGCTCGGTTCACACAGGGGCAACACGACTCTGGCCGCGACTTTGCGAGGCGACCTGGACACGACCTGAGGGCGACACCACAGCGCGACTTGGAGCGACTTGGGGCGACTTACAAGGCGACTTCAAGTCGCCTCCAGGACAGGCGACTTTCCAGTGGCCAATCAAACTACAATCCGCTCTGGGAGAGGGAGGGGTTTGCTTGAAAAAAACATCTTCTCTTCCTGTGAAGTCGCTTCAGTATAGATCACGATCCGACTTGTAGGCGACTTACATTGAAATCAATGGGTACAAGTCGCCTACAAGTCGCCTTGAAGTAGTACAGGGACCTTTTCTGAAGTCGGAGCGACTTCAGTAGCGTACATATAGACGGCTCTCATTCACTTACATGGACTTTCAGATGTCAAGCGACTTGGGGCGACTTGAGGTCTGACAAGTCGGATCCCAAGTCGCGGTAGTGTGAACCAGCACTAAAATACTGCAATCACTGAGCAGCAAATGATATCACCTGTGATGTATTTCAGTTACCTTGCAAACCTGGCCTGTTAGTGGGTCCTGAGGACAGGAGTTGAGAACCACTGCTCTAGGAAATAACTGGAGGAGAAAAGTTCTATTTGTTTATGGTATAGGTCAGTAATCTGCTTTCTGCTACAATTTTGTTAGCAGAAAGATAGGGAGCTAGAATGGAGTCTCTCAGCAAACCCCGCTTGCACTGATCAGATACCGGCATCAGGTGCTAGAACAAGCATTCCAGCACCCAGCACCAAAACATGGATCGTTCAAATCCCTGGTAAGTCCTACAAAATTTTGAAGGGTTACAGGAATGCAATTTGAAAGTAGATCAGAGAGTGCAGGAGGAACTTGTAATAGGAGCAGGGCTTTTTTTCTCAAACAATAGGTGCTGGAACTTAACCACGGCCCCAAAAAACCCTCCCCCTACACACACTCTCTAAATCATATCAAATAGTGGGTGTGTTCAGTCAAATTTCACAAAAACAGTAGGAGGGTCTTAAAGGGGCATTAAATACCAGGATTGTATTACATACAGAATGCAGAGTTGTCACTTGTAAACACAGAAACCAGGTCTGAGCCAGAGGTGGTGGAACTGAGTTCCACCAAGTTCTCCCTGAAAAAAAGCCCTGAATAGGAGAATGACTAAATGACCCATACATTACCAGCAGGGATCTCCAAACTACGGCCCTCCATCTGTTGCAGAACTATGCTTCCCATGAGGCATTGTAAAACTCTGACATTCAAGGCTATGATTAGGCATGATGGGAATTGTAGTTCCTGAACAACTGGGGGGGGCATAGTTTGGAGACCCCTGCATTACCAGTTTAAAGCTCATAAACAGTTTAAAAATAAATATTTTTTCCCTAATTACTTTTTAATGAATTAGGGTGTTGACTGGCTGGCTGGTGGGTAGGCTTCCTTGGTGCAGCACGGCATCATCCTCAGCCATGAAGTAGAAAAACCTGTGTTCTGTGAGTGATGAAATGTTTTGGAACCGATAAATTGGTTTCTATCAAATAACAAGTATCTTATTTTTTAGATTGTGTTCACTTGCATTATAAATGTTCTTAAAAGTTCACATCAACATGTTACATTTTCAAAGGAAACCAACATGTACTTCTTGAGCTGGAGCAGTGGCTTTTGGAATAAATGACTGCCATGGAAACAATTCAAAACCTGCATTTTTCCAAAGAGCCCATTAAGATTTACCATCCATAACTCGGTGGCAGTGACATCTGTTTATGCAGGAGTAGGCTCGTTCAGCTCATAACTTTATTTTGCTGGATTACATTTAGAGGGCCAGATGCTGTTTACAATAATAGAATAAATGCACTAGAATTACTGTGAGAGTCTGCATAACAGAAACTTGCACTCCTTGTAAGGATATGAACATATTAGGACAGGAGGGCTATTTCAGTGTAGTGCAGTAAAACCCCCCCTAACTGGTGGCTTTTACCCACGACAGAGTGGTGGGTGGTCCAGACTTTGTAATTGACAGTCTTGGAACCTGTCAATCATAGCCATTTTTTTTAAGGGAAGATCTAATACTGATCTAAGAGGTTAGTTAAGGTGTCAAAAGCTTCTTACATCATCAATATGTACCTGCAACAATACTATATAGTAATTCATTCTGAAACAAAATGTTTTATTACTAGTTACAGAAAGAGTGGGGGAATACCACTGAGCTACCTTATGTATCTATGTGGGAGCTAGGATTTTTACATTCTCTCAACGAGAAATGGCCACACTTTTTTTAACTAACAAGGCAGAAGGTCTGGCATAACTGTTTTTACAAATAAGATATGAGAGGATAGCACCTTAACCACAAGTTAAATACAGAGGGCAGAGCTGGCAAATGTAAACAGGTATGCCAGGCTTATTACAACCTCGTCAAAACATTTAGTATATACCAATATTACAGAGCAATATGAGTGGAGAGTTGAAGAAATGCATTCAAACTGCACTATGGAAGGCATCATCCCTGTATATACAGTATAACTACATTACAAGAGGAATATAAATGGGACTTTAATAATCCCTCCGACAGCGAAAACAACCAACAGTTAAAATTCTCTATAGTTTTTCAATACAGAATGCCATATTTTAAAAAAAGCCCTAAAGGCAGTAACAGCAAACATTAAAATACAAAACACAAGATGAGACTAGGTTGAAGATACAATAAGGTCAATATGTCTGACAAATTCTGAATATGAGGTCAATATATGGGTCTATGCATTTCGCACGATAATCCACGCTTCCTCGTGACCTTTAAGAGCCTCAAATATATGCGGTTTATTTGGCAATGTGCACTATACTGTAAAAAATATATATAAAAAAAAAATCAAATGTATATTCAACACATATATAATGAATGTATACACAGCATAATATACATGATAATAATAATGGTATATCCTGCCCACCCCACAGCAAACAGAAAAAAAAGAACATCATATAGAATAAACAATTAGGATATACCAAAGTGCCTTCTTCTTAGGGAGCAACCTTTGAGCCCAATCCGGCCCGAGGGGGGACCCCCATAGACACCACAATATCTGCAAGAGGAGAGGAAGAATGGCTTCTAACACCAATGGCAGTCTCTCCATCACATAAATATCCCCCAGAGATGATAATGAGTTTGTATCAAGAATCTATATAGGAGTTATTAGGGAAAACATCTACTGTAACTCTTACTCCACTTAACAGACCAGAACACACTAATGAGGGAATGTCCTAGTGACTGATAATTCCTGGTCCTGCACCAATAAATACAACCAGTAATTGTTTGGGTTGGAACATGCCTTAAGGGCAACTATTTTTTAAGGTTGGAGCTTTTTTAACTATGACCTTGGCATGACATTTTGTCCAAAGGTATATGTTACCATATCTAACGGCATGAAATCCGAGCCCCTCTCTCTTCCATGTGTTTGAAAATAAAAAGTGCACAAAAATTTGAAATGGTTATGAAAGAATATGCATCTGATGTTGTTGAGTCAAAAGTCAGTTTGTTTAATTGGCATCAGGCAGCTGTACAAAAGAAAGATCTATGTCCTTTTCATGTGGAATATTTGAATACAAAAAAAGAAGTGTTATGCTGCGTACACACAATCGGAATTTTGGTCGGAAAAAGCTATGATGGTTTTTCCCATGGGATTCTGATCAAGCTTGTCTTGCGTACACATGGTCACACCAAATTCCGACTGTCAAGAACGCGGCGACGTACAACACGTATGAAGGGGTTAGAAAAGGAAAGTTCAATACCCAGTGCGCCACCCTTTGGGCTCCTTCTGCTAATCTCGTGTTAGTAGAAATTTGGTGAGAGACGACCATTTTGAAGCCATGTTGCTGTTACGTACTTGTCGTAGAGTTCGTGCTGTGCAGGGGCTTGGTGTTGGGGTTCTTACTTTGACCCAAGCCCAATCCATGAACAGGGTGGGGAGGAGTTCATGGACCAAGAATTGGTTACTCCACCGTGACCAATTCTCTCATACGCCTTTGCTGCGGGAGATCCAGGAGAATAACCCTGATGATTTCAGGAATTTTCTCTGGATAAAGGACCCCATTTTTCACCGTTTGTTGGCTTTTCTCACCCCTTCTATTATGAAGCAGGACACCTGCATGCGGCAAGACATCACTCCCGAGCAGAGGCTAGTCGCCACGCTGCGGTACTTGGCGACAGGGAGAAGTCTACAGGACCTCAAGTTCTCTACAGGCATCTCCCCCCAGGCTCTGGGAATCATTATTCCTGAGACCTGTTCTGCCATCATTCAGGTCCTGCAGAAGGACTATATTAGGGTAAGTTTTCTCCTTTAACATCACATTATATGTATTTAAAGTTTGCTAATGTATTGTATTTCTTTCATCATTCCTTAATTACCATGCTTGTAATATGCTGTGAATGTCCTCTTTATCCTCATGCATGCTGTAATCTTTTAATGCTCCTTTTTTGTCCTTCATGCATATTTGCCTTCACTAACCACCCCAGCATGCTATCCTGGGCCCATATATACCTAGCCTAGTCACTTAACAATGTATTTGGTCAGCTGCATTGTAGTGCTTTACTCTAAACACCCTCTAAAATGTGTCCAAATGTTATTGTTGTCCTTAAATTCAGGCAGAGTGCCAGAGGCTTTTGGTAGGCTTCCAAACTCATTTAGAACCACCCCCCCTCCTAAATTTTTTACAATGGGCCATCAGAGGGGGTGAGGAATCTGATAAGTGGACCTTATATTTTTGTCTTTAAATACTCCTTAAAATAAATGTTATACTGATGTTGGCCAAGAATGTTTGTGTCTAATCTGCTTGCAATGTTTATGTGCAAAATTACTAATTTTTTTTTGGTTTGACTCCACAGTTTCCTTCAACGCCACAGGAATGGCAGACTGTGGCCTCCCATTTTGCTCATCGTTGGGACTTTCCCAACTGCGAAGGGGCAATCGATGGGAAACACGTCCACATTGTCCCACCACCCCATTCGGGTGGTGGGACAATGTGGACATGTATGACAATAGTATTAGTAATAGTCATACTATTTTAACTATAGAGGTTTTCATAGTATCGTGTTGATGGCGATGGTGGGCGACATATGAGTTTCTCGACGTGGCCCGATGTCGGATGGTGGAGTCTTGGGATTGCCACCTGCTGAAGAGAACGTGGAAGGACTCCCATTTGTTTTTATCGCTATGAAGCATTTGGTCTGGGTGATCACATGATGAGGCCATTCCCCAAGAGGACCTTCACCACAGAGAAGAGGGTTTTTGATCACCAGCTGGCCAGAGCCAGAAGAGTCGTGGAGAATACCTTCGGGATAATGGCCAGCTGGTTCTGCTTATTTCTAACAGCAATTAACATGGCAGAGTACAAACTGAACCACATTGTTTTATCCTACTGCCTACTACACACCTTTTTAAAGTGAAATGCACCTGGTTATGTTGCCACAATTGGGCCTGAGGCCGGACTTCATGAGAATCCAATGACGGCCCTGGAAGCTGGCCATCCTGGCTTGCCCCCCAAAGCGCCCATGAAGTGCGTGAAAAATATGTGGAATATTTTACGGGTAGGGGGGCCATTGCTATGTAAGCTGATTTTTAAATATTTTCAAAATAAAAAAAAATGATATGATAAAATCATGATTCAGATTTACTGCTTGTGTTTCTTTTATCTGTCTCCTAGGTTATCCTAGTGCACTTGTAGTGCCAAGTGGTTTTAACATTATTTAAATAACACCCATTGTCACTGTAAACACCAACTTAATACAAAAAGTGTTATTGAGCATTGAAAGAAGAAGCCACACGTTGTTGAGTAGAAAGCCTTGTACTCCGTGCACATTCACATGTGCGTTCTAAAACATTTTGTGGTAAAAAAAACACATTTTTTTTTTTTTTAAGTTTTACCTTGAAATTTTTGACAACGTACAAAAACAGGAATGTTTCCAAACATAACATACACAAATCTGGAACTTACAAAGTTCAACATTGAAAAAATGAAGGCAATATCAGACATTATAGTGTAAAAAATGTCTTGATCTTGCCTTCATCAGATGGGTTGAAGTCACCCCTGTAAAAGCCAAATTTATAAGATGCACACAAATTGTGAGTCAAAATGGGGATTTCCTTTCTGATCCCATACCTAATGTCAATATGTGCTGTCTCCCATTATGGGGGATCAATGGGCATGTTTTGGGGGTGCAACTACTTCCTATCACCTACTAGAGTTGGGAGGAAGGGGTTGCACCCACAAAACATGTACATTGAAACCCCCTGATGGCAGATAGCACATGTTGCCACACTGTGTGCATCTTCCAAATGTGGCTTTTAAACTGTATTAAAACTTTAGAGAAATTTTACAAAAAAAAGGTGTAATCTTTTTTGGATATAGATTTTCCCTAGTACATCAATCATGTTCTTCAGTCTTTGTTCAATCCCCTTGGTTTTTTTTCATTGATGAGGTCTAAATCCCGACTACACCACATTATGTCCTGGATAAGCCATTGTGCACTGTCACTGTTGAAATGAGTAGACTGTTCTTCCACAACCTGCACATCACCTAATATAAAAATACACACCATGTATTATAAATATGCAGGCATACATCTATTACCTGAATCTGTGGTGTCAGACACTGACCTGTTGTGGTGACAATTTCAATCACTTCTTCCACCTCTCCTTCCTCCACATCCTCAGATTGTGCTGTCCTCTGTTCCCCTTCTTTCGGAGGTGGGGGGTTCTTGTTGTCCATCGACGTCCCGAGTCTTTTCTCCCCTATGAGAATGAAACAAAAGGTATACTTAGCACACAGATATTTGTGGCCAGAAATATGAATGTGAAACATCGCTTGGAAGTGGGGCACAATTGTCTGTTTGTGCAGAGTTCCAAAGATCACTGTGGCTGAGCTCCAGAGATGCAGTCGGGAGATGAGAGAAAGTTGTAGAAAGTCAACCATCACTGCAGCTTTCCACCAGTCGGGGCTTTATGGCAGCGTGGCCCGATGGAAGCCTCTCCTCAGTGCAAGACACATGAAAGCCCACATGGAGTTTGCTTAAAAACACCTGAAGGGCTCCAAGATGGTGAGAAATAAGATTCTTTGGTCTGATGAGACCAAGATAGAACTTTATGGCCCTAATTCTAAGCGGTATGTGTGGAGAAAACCAGTCACTGCTCATCACCTGTCCAATACAGTCCCAACAGTGAAGCATGGTGGTGGCAGCATCATGCTGCGGGGGTGTTTTTCATCTGCAGGGACAGGATGACTGGTTGCAATCAAGGGAAAGATGAAAGAGGCCAAGTACAGGGATATCCTGGACGAAAACCTTCTCCAGAGTGCTCAGGACCTCAGACTGGGGCGAAGGTTTACCTTCCAACAAGACAATGGCCCTAAGCACACAGCTAAAATAACGAAGGAGTGGCTTCACAAAAACTCCGTGACTGTTCTTGAATGGCCCAGCCAGAGCCCAGACTTAAACCCAATTGAGCATCTCTGGAGAGACCTAAAAATGGCTGTCCACCAACGTTTACCATCCAACCTGACAGAACTGGAGAGGATCTGAAAGGAGGAATGGCAGAGGATCCCCAAATCCAGGTGTGAAAAACGTATTGCATCTTTGCCAAAAAGACTTATGGCTGTGTTAGATCAAAAGGGTACGTCTACTAAAAGGATATAATTGGTTGGACTATGTCCAGGGAACAGTTCAGACAGATTTCCCAATCCCTACTAAACGTATACCATAAAAGAGGGAGGAGAACGGAAGAAAAACTCCTTCTCCAAGACAATTGGGATTTTACCGGGAAATTCTCTGTCCATAAATAGTAGGTAAGGATCAATCAAATTGATAAAATGTACAAATTTTATTACAGTATAAAAAGAAAAAATGAAGAAAAAATTACAAAATACACATAAGAAAATATGACCATGCAGTAGTACATATCAAAATTCGTACGTGACTATCAGCCAACATGTTTCGCAAAGAACTTTTCGCTTCATCAGGGCTAGACACGATATCATTGATTCATATAAACTGTATAAAAACAGACAATCTGTGATTACATAATGGTCATACAAACAAATAAATCATAATGTACCAACTACATAATAAAGCATTTCCTACAAAAACCTACAAACAATTCTCACCTAGTGGTACAAGTCAAAAGAATAGAGCAGTCACCACCATTCACCAGGCATCACCTGTTGAACCAGCTGGCGCAGATTATCCCTGGGTGCCAGCTCCCAGAAGGACAATACCAATGAGAGAACTGGACCACACAGGAAGGGGCAGAAAACTGATAAGGCCGTACTGAAAGAAGACAGGAAACCAATGAGATCCTATATACCAAAAATTATGAGTAACGCTGCTACATAATAGTGATAATAAATCACTCATAACAATAAATACTGCCCAATTAACTATATGGGTATATTAGGTATAGAATCAGGTACCCAAATTATTATATAGAGACAGAGACATATTTGTGGCCATATGAGCTAACCAGCAATGAAATCCCCTCTCAGTAACAGGGGAGAAAGTCTCCCAAGTAGCAAATAGAGAGTATATAAGACAACCAGACCTCAGTGCGCTTATACAAGGGTGCGTCTACTAAATACTGAGCAAAGGGTCTGAATACTTAGGACCATGTGATATTTCAGTTTTTCTTTTTTAATAAATATGCAAAAATGTCAACAATTCTGTGTTTTTCTGTCAATATGGGGTGCTGTGTGTACATTAATGAGGAAAAAAATGAACTTAAATTAATTTAGCAAATGGCTGCAATATAACAAAGAGTGAAAAATTTAAGGGGGTCTGAATACTTTCCGTCCCCACTGTATGTACCCAGTCTGTGGTACTACAACAGGATGTGGTTTCTGGAAGACCAGATGGAAGCCAGGGAATCACTATCTACACTTCCATCCACCCTTCCCTCAACCCTTCCCTCAACCCCAGCTGAGGCTTCCGAGGACCAACCTGGGCCTTCCATCCTGGAAGAAGTTGAGGAGCCCAGCTGGAGCCAGGTATAGTATTTTTTTAAATATTTATTGTCCAAAAATGACTGTTAACTAGATGTTATTATTGCTAACAAATTAATGATTTAACAAAAAGTGTTTGACATATATATAGACAGTAGGGGCCAAAAATGAGTGTGACAAGAATGAAAAATGCTGGGGTCAGAATGATAGTCTTTTCTATTTATTAACATTCAATTTGCAGCAGTCATGAGCTGAAAATTGTGTGTTATTGATGAATTAAAAACTAAAACCTAGTCCCTTTTTCATACACAGGAAGACCTCAGCCAGGACGAGGCTCTGGAGTGTGGCAGACAGGACAAGGCTCTGGAATGTGGCAGACAGGAGTAGGCGGGAGGTAGGTGTCAGCCAGGAGGTGGCCAGGCCCAGTAGCCTCACCCAATCCCAGGTGCCTCCCCTCCGCCTTACAACAAAAAGGGCCAGGAAGGGGAGTAACGTGGAGGAGGCAGCACTGAGCCTCATTAAGGACGCTAATGCAGCCCTGAAAAGCCCCCCGACGGTGAAGAGGCCTATGGCTGCTATGTAGCTGCTAAATTGCAGCAAATGGAGGAGGGCCAATGCTTTAGGTGTGAGAAATGTATTTTTGAGGCCATTCAGAAGGGGTTGAGTGGCCAAATAAATGATAACATGCACTTATGTGTGCTCGCCCATCCTCCTCCTCCTTCTCCTCCTCCTCCTGCCACAAGTCCACCTCCAGAGCCACAGCCTCCAAGGAAGGCTGCAGGGAAGGCTGCAGGGAAGCGTGGAGGGAAGGCTGCAGGGAAGACAAGAAAGTGATGGCCTGGGTTCAGTCTGGTCTGACAGAAGAAGCAGGCTGTTGTAGTACCACAGCCTGGGGACATATATGTCATCTGCTGCTGTTCATGATCTCTGGGAGTCCAGGACCAGATTGTGCTCCCCATTATATGGACTTCTCAAGCTACCAATTTTATTTTCAAAATAGTTGATGTGTGCCCTGGAGTAGAAAGGCTTCGCAAATTCCAGCAGTTTCTCCAGCGCTGCCTTCCTTTTTATTTTGTTGTCAGCCAGAATAAATGCAGATTTTTATTCTGAAAATACTTGCCTATGTGTTTTTCTTCAAATAGGACAGTTTGTGAGTAGGCAGGTGCATTTCAAAAATACAATGTCAAATTAACAAGGGACGCCAACCTCCTTGAGCTTTAACAATACAAGATAATAATGATGTTGTGTAAACTAGACACACAAAAATAAAAAATAAATATTATAGCGATGACTAGAAAATAATTTCAAAATATTCCAAAAAAAGAAGTTCTTGATAAAAAAAAATAAAATGACAATAAAAAATAATTCCAAACATTATTATGGAGATCTGGCTTTAAAAACAAAAAAGATTATTCATGAGATCATGAGAAATAATAAAGAAAGAAGTTTGTGAGAACTCTGTGTGAATATGAGCATTATAAAGAAGAAGAGAATGCGCTGCATTAAACTATTAAAAAAATGTCAGCATGACGAATGAGCCATCTCCATTACGAACAGTAGTTTTACCAGACTGAGCGCTTCCATCTTGTACTTGAATCTGAGCATGCGTGAATTGCATACACACGAACACATTTTCGGATAGGAACTTTTTCTGACCGAAAAATTGAGAACCTGCTCTCAATCTTTTGCTGCCAGGAATCCCGCCAGCATACACACCGTCGCATTTTCCAACCAAAAGCTCTCATCGGTCTTTTGCTGGCCTAATTTCTGATCGTGTGTACGTAGCTTAAGCCAACGTCTCTGGGTGAACCAGCTGATAGAAGTGCGATTGTAAAGAGTTGTGGCGTCCCTAAGATATATAGTTCGGCCCCAACGAGCTGGCCAGCAGATGGGATAGAGCAGTGTTTTTCAACCTTTTTTCAGTCAAGGCACCCTTTAGAATCACACACAATTCCAGGGCACACCAGTCTGAGGGCTCATTCAAACCAGGAGGTGCATCCGAGAGCACACACTTTTTTGCGAGTGCCCACACTGATCTACGTGCTAAAGGGTGCAGGGTAGAACAGTAAGAAGAAGAAAGAAAGGTACAATCTCCTCGAAAAAAAAACATTGCAAATGTGTTATGCCCCGTACACACAGTCGGATTTTCCGATGGAAAATGTCCGATCGGAGCGTGTTGTCGGAAATTCCGACCATGTGTGGGTTCCATCGGACATTTTCCATCGGCTTTTCCGACACACAAAGTTTGAGAGCAGGATATAACATTTTCCGACAACAAAGTCCGATCGCTACAATTCCGACCGTGTGTGGCCTGTTCTGATGCACAAAGTGCCACGCATGCTTAGAAGAAATTCCGACACGGAACAGCTCGGTCTGGTAAACTTACCGTTCGCAATGGATACAGCACTTTCGTCACGCTGCAATGTTAAAAATGGTTTAATACAGCTCACTCTCTTCTTCTTTATAATGTGACAAGAATTAAGTAGTTTTGCTGCTCATATTCACACACACTTCTCACAAACTTCTTTCTTTACTATTTATCGGGATTCCCTCAATATATTTTGATTTGTCACATCTGACAACATTATTTTGGTGTTTTTTTTTTTTTTTGAGGCGATTATTTTTTTGGTTTGTATTTTTTGCCAGGCTTATTTTTTGTTTTTGGGATTTTTATTTGTACTCCAGAAAATTTTTGTGTGTGTTTTTTGTGTCAAGTTAACACAACACCATTGATATGTTGTTCTATTTAATCTGTAGGAGATTGTTTGGTGGTGTTGTCCCTTATTAATTTCACATTTTATATTAGAAATGTACCTGAATCGTCAACAACAAACTGTCCTTTTTGGATGAAAACACACATAGGAGAGTATAATTTTCCAAAAAATAACTTTTATTAAGGGCTCACAACTAAACAAAGAGGGAGGCAAAGCTGGAGAAACTGCAGAAATGGGTGAAGCCTTGGACCCCCAGGGCAGACATCAATTATTTTTAAGCAAAATTGGTGGCCTGAGGCCCATCCTCAGGCCACCAATGGAGTGCAGTCTGGTCCAGAAGTCCCAGAGATCCGGAAAGCAGCAGATGACATCTGTGTCCCCAGGCTGTGGTCATACGAGAGACTGCAGCTTTTGTCAGACCAGACTGAACCCAGGGTCCTCACTCTCTTGTCTTCCTTCCACGCTTCCTTCCACGCGGTGGCTCTGGTGGTGGAGTTGTGGCAGCAGGAGGAGGAGGAGGAGGATGGTCCAACTCAATCACGTCGGTCTTGGGTGTTAGTTCCCCACTCACCCCCTAAGTTAGGACTTTATAAATAAGTTGCTCACACAGGAGGCGTTGACCCTCCTGCATGCCCTGCAGTTTGGTGGCAGCCATGCAGGCAAAGGCCTCTTCAGGAGTGGGTAAGGCTCGGAGGGACGCAGAAGCCTCCTGAATGAGCCTGCATGGGAGTCATCTTCCTCTCTCTTTTATATGGAAGGCGAAGGGGAGGAACAGGCGATTCAGTCAGGCTGCAACTGGTCCCAGGCTTCTCTTGGCTGACACTTAGCCCCGCCTCCTCCTGGCTGCCACTAATCCCCACCTCCTCCTGACTGCCACATTCCACAATCTCCTCCTGGCTGAGGTCTTCCTGTGTATGAAAAAGGGACATAGTTTTAGTTTTTTAGTCATCAATCACATACAATTTTCACCTCCTGACTGTTGCAAATTGACTGACCAAATATAACAGACTATCCTTCTGAGCCCAGGATTTTTCATTCTTGTCCCAATTTTGGGTGCCCACTACTGTCTATTGATATGTAAAACACTTTTTTCAATCAGCAATTAGAGATCAATAATAACATCTAGTAAACATAATTTCCTTATTGACAAGAAATCTGTAGAAGAATGCTATACCTGACTCCAGCTGGGCTCCTCCACTTCTTCCTGGCTGGAAGGCCCAGGTTGGACATCGGAAGCCTCAGCTGGGGTGGAAGGAAGAGTGGAAGGAAGAGTGGAGAGGGATTCCCTGACTTCAGTGTGGTCTGACAGAAATCACAGTCTCTCATAGTACCACAGTCTGGGGACATAAATGTCATCTGCTGCAGCTCCGGACCTCTGGGAATCCGTGACCTTCTTGCACTCCCTAGGATAAGTGCTCCTCAGGCCACCAATTTTGGTTTTTAAATAAGGGATGGTTGCTGTGGGGACCACCGGCTTCACCAACTCCAGCAGTTTCTCCAGCGCTGCCTGCCTCTTTTGTTTATTGTTGTAATGAGGATGTCTCACCTGCCACAGACAGGGCAGCTCCCTGTATTTGTCTATGAAAAGGGGGAGGAAATTGTGGTCATTGTAGTCATCCATTTTCTCTGCAAGACACAACACAAGACAAACCCTAAGGTCAGGCCAAACTCTCCTAATCTTGTTACAATATAGGCTTCAATTTCGAAGCAGTATAGGCCCAAGTTTAGATCTTACCTTCGTTATCACGATCGACGCTTTCGATGCTCCTTCCTCCGCTCACAGTTCATACGTAATACGCACGCGTGTTACGCTTTATACACACTGCGCATGCGTGTAACTCCGTCCGCCCCTGACGTTCTTTCTAGTCTATTCCCTGCCCCCTTTCGTTCGGCGCAGTGGGGGAGGAGCACATGGCGGATACACAGCAGGTGCGTGCTAATTATAGCAACGAGGAGGAGGAGGAGGAAAGCCTGGAGCCTGAAACGTCCCGATCCAGAAGGAGATTTAAGGCCTCAAATATGTCCTTTGGGGAGATGTTGGAGATGGTCGACATCCTGAAGAGGGCAGACAATGAGGGGAAGTATGGACCTTACCCCAACCCCAATGTCCGAAAGGCCAAGATCATGGCGAAAGTGGTCAAGAGTCTGCACCGGCATTTCGGGGTACGACAATCGAAAGATCAGCTCAGGAAGCGGTGGTCGGACCTGAAATTATGAGAACATGAGCAGTACAGAAAGATCCGGAGAGTGCTGCAAAAAAGTTAGTAGTTATCCTGTGTTCCGATTATTTATGTTTATTACGTTCGTGCTGCTCCATGTGCTTTTCTTACAAGTCTACATTTTTACATGGCAAATTTCAAGTTCATTCGTATCAAACATTTTTCTTTCGGCCTATAAAACACCATTGTTTAGGCCATATGCATTTGGCCACAATTTTTATGCCCTACTTGTCAGAAACTATTTTGGTTGGGTAGATGGCTTTGTTACTAGAATGAAATGCAAACTAGATTCTGTGTAAGGAGAGGACACTCAGCAGCTGTTTTCACATCTGGACACTGGAGCACTAGTGTGGGACACAAGAACACCATTTTTATTAGGGGGGCACACAGGTGCTCCAGTGTATACTATAGGGGGGTCTCCATCTGTGAAGCTTGTACAAAACAGGTAAAGTATTGAAGCTTGACAAAGGACACTGAAAATGCCACATTTTGGAACTCTGTCAAAATAGACAATTGTACCCCACTTCCAAGCAATGTTTTATAATTATAGTTCTGCCATCAAATATCTGTGTGCTAAGTATAGCATTTTTGTTTGACATAGGGGAGAAAAGACTCGGAGGACACCCCTCATCCGAGGAGAACACAGACCCCCCATCTCTGGAAGAAGGTGAAATCCCCCCAACACAAGAAGAGCAGGAGGAAGAAGACGTGGTGGAAATTGTCACCACAACAGGTGAGTGTCTGCGACCACAGACTCAGGTAAGAGATGGATGCTGGCATATTTTTGATACCTTTTTTTTGGGTTTCTCTCTTTTTAGGTGATAGTGATGTTGTGGATCCAGATGCTTTCACATCAGAAAGTGCCCAGATCCTGATCGGGGAGATCATGGGGTGTAATTTAGAATTGGAAAACCTCAATAAAAACATCAATGATGTGATTCAAAAAAATAAAAACATCATTGATGTTTTGGGGCGAGTTTAAAACCCCTCCCAATCCCTTTGTTTTTTTGTGTGCTCCAATGTTCAAAATGTTTGAAAGATTTGTCGAAAAGCCTAATTTGGAGGATGCACACAGTGTGCCAACATGTGCTATCTGCCATCACGGGAGATCAATGGACGCGTTTTGGGGGTGCAACCCCTTCCTCAATAAAAGTAGCTGAGAGGAAGGGGTTTCTCCCCCAAAACACGTCCCTTGATCCCCCGTGATGGCAGCTAGCACATGTTGACATTGGGAAATTTGTTTGCATCTTCCAAAGATGGATTTTCCTGGGGTGACTTCACCCCATCTGAACGCAATATCAAACCCCGACAACTTTGTGCGACCGTGTGTACGCAAAACAAGTTTGAGCCAACATCCGTCGGAAAAAATCGTAGGATTTTGTTGTCGGAATGTCCGAACAAAGTCCGACCATGTGTACGGGGCATTAGAGGTGGGGTGAGGATGCATAGTACATTTAAGAGAAGGTACCTCTATGGTGGGAACAGAACCACTTTGTAACCCTTGTAACCCACACTATCCAAAGCCAAAAAGGGTTGGCTTTTGTTTCATTTTTACTGATTTTATTAAACTAAGTAATATAAACAAATACATAGAAATAATGTTAAAATACAGTGCCTTGAAAAAGTATTCATACTCCTTGACATTTTCCACATTTTGTCATGTTACAAACCAAAAACGTAAATGTATTTTATTGGGATTTTGTGTGATAGACCAACACAAAATGGCACATCGTGAAGCTGAAGGAAAATGATAAATGGTTTTCAAATTTTTTTACAAATAAATATCTGAAAAGTTTGGCGTGCATTTGTATTCAGCCCCCCTGAGTCAATACTTTGAAGAACCACCTTTCGCTGCAATTATAGCTGCAAGTCTTTTTGGGTATGCACATCTAAAGAGTGACATTTTTGCCCATTCTTCTTTGCAAAATAGCTCAAGCTCTGTCAGATTGGATGGAGAGCATCTGTGAACAGCAACTTTCAAGTCTTGCCAGAGATTCTCAATTGCATTTAGATCTGGGCTTTGACTGGGCCATTTTAACACATGAATATGCTTTGATCTAAACAATTTCATTGCAGCTCTGGCTGTATGTTTAGGGTCGTTGTCCTGCTGGAAGGTAAACTTCTGCCCCAGTCTCAAGTCTTTTGCAGACTCTATCAGACTCAGGTTTTCTTCTAATGCCCCGTACACATGGTCGGATTTTGCGACGAAAAATGTTCGATGAGAGCTTGTTGTCGGAAATTCCAACCGTGTGTAGGCTACATCGGACATTTTCCATCGGAATTTCCGTTACACAAAATTTGAGATCTGGATCTCAAATTTTCCGACAACAAAATTCATTGTTGTAAATTCCAATCATGTGTACACAATTCCGATGCACAAAGTTCCACTCATGTTTGGAATCAAGCAGAAGAGCCGCACTGGCTATTGAATTTCCTTTTTCTCAGCTCGTCGTACGCGTTGTACTTCACCGCGTTCTTGACGTTCGGAATTTCCAACAAGATTTGTGTGACAGTGTGTTTAAACCAACATCCATCAGAAAAAATCCATGGATTTTGTTGTCAGAATATCCGATCATGTGTACGGGGCATAAGATTGGCCTGTATTTGGCTCCATCCATCTTTCCATCAACTTTGATCAGCTTCCCTGTCCCTGCCGTGTATTCCCCACATGCAGGGCTGTCTTTAATATTGATTGGGCAAACATTTTCTTGGGGCCCCGCAGCAAAGCCCCACCAATACTAGATCCAGCAATGTGCATGAGAGTCTGGGGACTTTCCCTCTTCATTGGCAGAGACATTGGCTCTTGCTGCTGTCAATCACAGCCAATGAGCCAATGAGGAGAGAGAGGGGGTGGAGCCGAGTTGCAGCTCTGTGTGTGAATGTATGTGCAGAGCCACGGCTCAGGAATGAGCCTGCTTGGGTGCCCCCATTGTAAGCTGCTTGCTCTGGGGACACTCGGCTGGGAGGGAGGGGCTAGGAGTGTCAGCGGGGGACCAGAGAAGAGGAGAATTGGGGCTGTTCTGTGCAAAACCAATACACAGAGCAGTTAAGTATAACATGTTTGTTATCTATTTTATTTTTTTTTAAAGAAAGCCTTTCAGAATCACGTTAATGTAATGTAATGTAATGTAAATGTAAGGAACTGGCCCACACTCACTGATTTGGTCCAGGCTCATTGATTGGTTGCTAGAGGTTACTGCACATCCTTACTGTTCACTGATTGGGTTGCTAAAAGTTACTGCACATCATTGCCGTTCACTGATTGGTTGCTAGAGGTTCCTGCACATCATTACAGCTCACTAATTGGTTGCTTGAGGTTACTGCACACCATTACCACTCACTGATTGGGTTGCTAGAAGTTACTGCACACCATTACTACTCACTGATTGGGTTGCCAGAGGTTACTGCACACCATTACCGCTCACTGATTGCATTGCTAGAGGTTACTGCACGCCATTACCCCTCACTGATTGGGTTGCTAGAGATTACTGCACACCATTACCCCTCACTGATTGGGTTGCTAGAGATTACTGCACAACATTACTGCTCACTGGTTGGGCTGCTAGAGGTTACTGCACACCATTACCGCTCACTGATTGGGTTGCTATGGGTTACTGCACACCCTTACCCCTCACTGTTTGGGTTGCTAGAGATTACTGCACACCATTACCGCTCACTAATTGGGTTGCTGGAGATTACTGCGCACATTACCACTCACTGATTGGGTTGCTAGAGGTTACTACACACATTACCGCACAATGATTGGGTTGCTAGAGGTTACTGCACACATTACCGCTCATTGATTGGGTTGCTAGAGGTTACTGCACACGTTACCGCTCACTGATTGGGTTGCTAGAGGTTACTTCACACCATTGCCGCTCACTGATTGGGTTGCCAGAGGTTACTGCACACCATTCCGCTCACTGATTGGGTTGCTAGAGGTTACTGCACACCTTTACCCCTCACTGATTGGGTTGCTAGAGATTACTGCACATCATTACCGCTCACTGATTGGGTTGCTAGAGGTCACAGCACACCATTACTGCTCATTGATTGGGTTGTTAGACGTTACTGCACACCATTACCCCACACTGATTGGGTTGCTAGAGATTACTGCACACATTACCATTCACTGATTGGATTGCTAGAGATTACTGCACACATTACTGCTCACTGATTGGGTTGCTAGAGATTACTGTACACATTACCGCTCACCCATTGGTTGTTAGAGGTTACTGCACAATCCTGCTCACTGATTCATGTAACTCACTGTGTCCCCCTCTGTAAGCTGCTCTGGTCCAGCCGCTGCTTTATTAATCCACCCCTTCCCTCCACTGCTGACAGGAGAAGGGTGAAGGAGAACAATTCACACAGCCCACTCTGGGTCTTTCATCTTAGCTCTGCTGACCGGAGAAGGGGCGGGGCGAGTGGGGGAACACTGAGCCGCTCTTCCTCACTTCCTGTAACAACCGCTCCGATGCTGGCATAGGGAGAAGCGGGACGAGCGGGCTCCGGCACATGCAGCCCACAGATTGCCTCTCCCCTGTCACACTCACAGTGGGGCCGCTTGTATCAACCGGCCAGAAGTGCAAGTGGGGAATCGGCTGCACCCGATGCATGGAAAAAATATTTGCGGGCAGTGTGGGCTCAAGGGGCAGTTGCTTTAGGCCCCCCAACAATGACTGGGCCCTGGGCACCTGTCCCTTTTGCCCCGCTTTACAGACGGCCCTGCCCACATGGCTTCTCCCTAACTGCAAACGGGACTTCTTATGGCTTTCTTTCAACAATGGCTTTCTTCTTGCCACCCTTCCATAAAGGCCAGATTTGTGGACTGCACGACTAATAGTTGTCCTGCGGACAGATTCTCCCACCTGAGCTGTAGATCTCTGAGTTACCATGAGCCTCTTGGCTGCTTCTCTGATTAATCCTTGCCTGGCCTGTCAGTTTAGGTGGACGGCCATATCCTGTTAGGTTTGCAGTTGTGCCATACTCTTTCCATTTTCGAATGATGGATTGAACAGTGCTTTGTGAGATGTTCAAAGCTAGGGATATTTTTTTATAACTGAACCCTGCTTTAAACTTCTCCACAATATTATCCCTGACCTGTCTGGTGTGTTCCTTGGCCTTCATGATTGTGTTTGTTCACTAAGATTCTCTAACAAACTTCTGAGGGCTTCACAGAACAGCTGTATTTATACTGAGATTAAATTACACACAGGTGGACTCTATTTACTAATTAGGTGACTTCTGAAGGCAATTGGTTCCACTAGATTTTAGTTAGGTGTATCAGAGTAAATGTGGCTCAATACAAATGTACACCACACTTTTCAGATATTTATTTGTAAAACAATTTAAAAACCACTTATCATTTTCCTTCCACTTCATAATTAAGTGCCTCTTTGTGTTGGTCTATCACATAAAATCCCAATAAAATACATTTACGTTTTTGGTTGTAACATGACAAAATGTGGAAAATTTCAAGGGATATTAATACTTTTTCAAGGCACTGTATACCAGTTTACATATGTCTAATATTTCAAATAAAATAAAATAAAAACTGACCAAAAGCCTTTATAGATTTCCATTAACAAATGATTTAGTTCATTGTGAAATATGAGCTGACCTTACCAAGAATGGAATCTGTGATTACAAGCCACCAGAGAGTACTAAAAAAGTAACAGTGTAAACTGAATGCAAATAATATTGTAACCATTATGTGGTAGTTATTATTTAATTGTACCCCAATTTAAAAAAAAAATGAAAAAAATGCATCTTGAATGAGATACAGTATCATCAGCTTAGGTTAAGAATAGGATATTTGGGGGAAAAGCCTGGGAAGCTGTATTTAGATCATTTTAATACCAGGGTGGTAGACTCCTAGATTAGCAGCTTCTCCTTCCAGACCAGATGTACTGACTGACCACTTTTAGGAGCTCTTAATTAGGCATCAGACAGGCACAAAGGATTAATAAATGCTGACTCTAGCAATGCTAATATTTTCTGTTTAGAGTAAGTCTATACTACTGATTTGAATAACCAGCTGGCTTCTTATATCTCTTTGAGACTCTAACAGCAAAATTCCCCTGCAGTAGTTACCCTCTTTCAAGGCTTAGGTACCATGCTATTCATTTTACAAGCAGACATGCAAAAATGAAATAGTTTTTTCACGTTAAATTGGCTTTTCAGAGACTAATTTTAACACGTACAATATAAAATAATTTAACAAACATGCCAATTTAAATAATGGACTATGCAAAAAAAAAAAAAATGAAAAAATCTTTCAATGAAGACATAAACAGAACGTTGGATAGAGGTTAGATTGCGGATAAACATATATATTGTATATCTATGTGTTAATCAGCCTCCCACATTGAAAGGTGATATTATAGCCTATTCCTATCAAACACTTTTATTTCATGTATATTTTTGGGATTTTTTTTTTTGTGAACAGCGTGCAGATAAGGAGACACTAGAAGTATAGGTAGTATCCTTTGATTTCGAACAAATTCCAAAAACATGCTTTTCCAAAAAGCATATTACCAACCCGTGTACTTTTAGCACTGGGGAATAAATTGAAAGCATCCCCCAAAAAAGGAGCACATACACCCAAAGCACTGGAAACCCAAAGTCCTGGGCCCCATCCATTCAGTACCCACTGATGCTAAAGAGTGGAATGCTGCAAAAATATAACCCCCCCCCCTTCATAGAAGGCCATTTTCTTAGTTTATAGGCTAATGGATAATAAAAATAACTAACACTACATACAAAAACTATCAGTCTGGTGTGCATAATATCTCCAGGGAGTAAGGAGCCACCCTGTTTTTATATATTATAATAATGGCTAAAAAAAATGCATTTAAAATGTTATCACTTGCAGTCAGAAGCTGGTGTGCTCAAGGCTGCTATCCACCACTTATGCTAAGTTATGCACTGCTATGTTGTGAATAGCCCAGACAGCCAATATGGACTGATGTTCTGATATTTAGATCTTATAACAACACCTATAAGTAAGCACTGTATTACAAAATTTGTAAAGGTAATCCGAGGATGTCTGCTGTCTCAAGCCATTGATTTGAGATTTAGCTTTTTTAATGCCTGAGGGTTCGGTTTGAACTTAAGATCAAACTGAAGTTTGGTTGTTCGGACGGATGCCTGAACTTTTGCATTTTTGTAAGGACTCTACATACATTTTTTTTCATCCATGCTTTAGGATTGCTTTTGACCAATTACACTTGTTGCTTGTTTAAAACAATACATTTGTGTTAAAGGAGAGGTGTGGGATTGTAAAAAAATGAATACTTGCCTCTATGGCTGCAGCATTGCTGTGATGCTGTAGCTGTCCTCCTCCCCTAATTGCTCAGTTCTGGTCTTCCCCTCTGGCAGGAGGGACTGGCTCAGGCTTTCCGTGGCGCACTGAAAGGCTGACCTAGATGCCGATCAGGCTTCTGGATGGATCTCGACATTATGGATCTCAACATCAGAGAGCCTGGAGTGGCTCTCTGATGTCAGCCAACAATGGTAGATCCCTCCTAGCAACATATATTCCCCCCCGCCACCCCAAAAAACAATAGAACGCTGACAAGCAACAAGAGACCACCCCAGCAACAACAGATCACCCCAGCAACAACAGATCACCCCAGCAACAGTAAACGCCCCAGCAACAATAGATTCCCCTCAGCGACAATAGATTCCACAGCAGGCAGCAATAGAGCCTCCAGCACACCCTATTACCCCTTGCCATTACATACATTCAGTGCTGCTACTTCATTCCCTTGTGTTCCCAGTGAAAAAAAGCTCATCTTTTAACTACCTGCCTTTATGAAAAAGGAATCTAGCAATTCTTCTTATGCCGCATGCACATGATCGGAAATTCGGCCAGCAAAAGACCGGTGAGAGCTTTTGGTCGGAAAATGCAACCACGTGTATGCTCCATCAGACTTTTGCTGGCCAAATTTCTTCCAGCAAAAGATTGAGAGCATGTTCTCAATTTTCCCGATGGAAAAAGTTTCTATCAGAAATTCCGTTTGTGTGTATGCAATTCCAACGAGCAAAAAACCACGCATGCTCAGAATCAAGTATGAGACGGAGCCGCTCAGTCTGGTAAAATGACCGTTCGTAATGGAGATGGCACATTCGTCACACTTCACTTCAATAATTTTACAGTCATAATTGGTGGCCTGAGGAGTCCTTATAATAGTGAGCACAATCCAGGCCAGGACTACAAGAGATCAGGAACAGCAGCAGATGACATATCTGTCCCCAGGCTGTGGTCATATAACAGCCTGCATCTTTTGCCAGACCAGCCTGAACCCAGGCCATCATTCTCTGGTCTTCCTTAGAAGCTTCCTTCCAGGCTGTGGCTCTGGTGTTGGAGGTGTGGCAGGAGGTGGAAGAGGAGGAGGAGGACCTGGAGGAGGAGGACCATGGTTCAACTCACAAATGTGGCTTTGACTTTTGAGTTGGCCCCTCAAGCCCTTGTTTAGGGCTTGTAACATCACTTCCTCACATAAGAGGCATTGGCCCTCCTCCATTTTCAGCATTTTGCAGGCTGTAATGTATGAAAAGTCCCCTTGAATACTGTGGGGGGTTTCTGAGGGCCACAGTAGCCTACAGAAATAGGCCAATTGCTGCCTCCTTCGCGTTACTCCTCTTCCTGCCACTTTTTGGTGGATGGCGGAGGGGAGGGACCTGCGATTCTGGCAGGCTACTGGGCCCGGCCACCTCCTGGCTGCCACTTTCCACGGCCTGGCTGAGGCTTTCCTGTGTATGAAAAAGGGACCTAGTTTTAGTTTTTAGTTCATCAATCACACACAATTTTCATCTCATGACTGTTGCAAATTTAATGTTAATAAATAGAAAAGACTACCATTCTGACCCCAGCATTTTTCATTCTTGTCCCAATCATTTGTGGCCACTACTGTCTATTGATATGTAAACCACTTTGTGAAATCAGAAATTAGTGATCAAAATTAGCATATATTTTACATCATTAATTTGACAACCAGAAATATTTTGAAGAATGCTATACCTGGCTCAAGCTGGGCTCCTCCACATGTTGCTGCCTGGAAGGCCCAGGTTAGACGTCAGAAGCCTCAGGTTGGGGGGAAGGAAGTGTGGAAGGAAGATTGGAGAGTGCTGGCCTGGGTTCAGTCTGGCCGGCCAGAAAATGCAGTCTGTCACAGCCTGGGGACATAAATGTCATCTGCTGCAGCTCCTGATCTCAGGGAATCCTGGACCTTCTTGAGCTCCCTATTATAAGTGCTCCTCATGCCACCAATTAGGGCATTCAAATAGGGGATGTCTGCCATGGGGATCACTGGCTTCACAAATTCCACCAATTGATCCAGCGCTGCCTTCCTCTTTGTTTGATTGTTATAATAGGGGTGGTTTACCTGTCACAGACAGGGCAGCTCCCTGTACATATCAATGAATATGGGCATAAAGTCCTTGTCATTGGATAGATCCATTTTCTCTCCAAGACACAACACAAGACAAACCCTAACGTCAGGCGAAACGCTCTTAATCTTGACCCAATATAGACCTCAATCTATAAGCAGTATAGGCCACTGATGCACCAACTTAAAATTGTACCTTCGATATAACGATGGGCGCTTCCGCTACACCATCCTCTGCTCACAGATCATACGTACGCCGCATGCGTGTTACGCTTTATATACACTGCGCATGCGTGAAACTCCACCCGCATCGCCCGTCCCTGATGTTCTTTGTAGAATATTCCCCACCCCGTCTCTTTCGTCGCAGTGGGCGACGACATGGCGGAGACACAGCAGGTGCTTAATAGCAGTAACGAGGAGGAAAGCCTGGAGCAAGAAACGTCCCGATCCAGGAGGAGAAGATTTAAGGCCTCAAATATGTCCTTTGAAGAGATGGTGGTCATATTGAAGAGGGCCGACTATGATGGGAAGTATGAACCGTACCTAAACCCAAATGTGAGAAAGGCCAAGATCATAACTAAAGTTGTGAAGAGTCTGCGCCGGAATTTTGGGGTATGACGTTTCAAGGAGCAACTGAGGAAACGCTGGTTGGACCTCAAATTAAGGGAGCAGGATCAGTATAGAAGGATCAAGAAAGTGCTTCTAAAAAGTAAGTAGTTGTCGTGTGTTCCTATTATGATTATTACTTGCATGCTGTGCCATGAGCTTTTCTTTACTGTTGGACAGTTTAAAATGGCTACTTTCATGTTCGTGGGCACAGTAATCGGTCGTAGTAGATATCATTTGTTTGCAAATAAATACGATGTTTTTGCCAGATATGGGGTTAACTACATTTGGTCTTGATAATTTGTATTCAAAAACTTTAGGACATTGTTGTCTAGATGTGATTCGAATTTCAACCTTGATTCAGTGTGATGTAAGGAGAGGACACTCAACAGCTGTTTACACATCCTAAGGCAGCTGTCCTACACTAGAGGAGCACTAGTGTAGGACACAAGAACAAACTACACCTTTTTTTTACACCTTTTTTTTGTAAAATTTCTCTAACGTTTTAATACAGTTTAAAAGCCACATTTGGAAGATGCACACAGTGTGTCAACATGTGCAATCTGCCATCAGGAGATTTCAATGTAGACGTTTTGTGGGTGCAACCCATTCCACCCAACTCTAGTAGGTGAGAGAAATTGGTTGCACCCCCAAAACACGTCCATTGATCCCCCATGATGGAAGATAGCACATGTTGACATTAGGTATGGGATCAGAAAGGAAATCACCATTTTGCCTCACAATTTGTGTGCATCTTCTAAATTTGGCTTTTACAGGGGTGACTTCACCCCATCTGATGAAGGCAAGATCAAGACCTTTTTCACACTATAAAATGTCAGATATTGCCTTCTTTTTTGCAATGTTGAACTTTGTAAGTTCCAGAGTTGTGTATGTTATGTTTGTAAACATGCCTGTTTCTGTATTTTTTTGGAAATTTCAAGATAAAACTTTTTTTTACCACCAAATGTTTTCTAAAATGCACATGTGAATGTGCACGGAGTAAAAGGCTTTTTACTCAACAATGTGTGGCTTCTTTCAATTATCAATACCATTTTTTTTGTTAAGTTGGTGTTTACAGTGACAATGGGTGTTATTTAATAATGGAAAAACCACTTGGCACTACAAGTGCACTAGGAGAACCTAGAAGACAGCAAAAATAAACCCAAGCAGTAAATGAAAATCAAGATATGATCTGATAAAAGAGAAAATGTATTCAAAATGTGCTGGCATAGCAATGGCCCCCCTACCTGTAAAATATTCTACATATTTTTCTCGCACTTCACGGGCGCTTTGGGGGGGCAAGCCAGGACGGCCAGCTTCCAGGGCAATCACTGGAGTTTCTGAAAGTCTGGCCTCAGGCCCAACTGAGGCAACATAATTAGGATTATAACACCAAGCCCCGCACAGCATGAACTCTACGACGAATACGTACCCGCAACATGGCTTCAAAATGGTCGGCTGGTCAGAACAAACTAAACAGAACGCACTAAAGAACAGCAAGGCCTGTGAAGAGTGAGCTGAAAATCAGACAAGAACGCACTGAAAACCAGATACGAACTGACTTCATGCACTGAAAAGCAGATACAAACCCACAAGCCACAACCCACAAGCACAAACTGAACAGCAGTAAAATGATCTGAAAAAGCAGGAGTCTAATAAAGCACGAATCGTCTCTCACCAAACTTCTACTAACACGAGATAAACACCAGATTAGCAGAAGGAGCCCAAAGGGTGGTGTGCTAGCCATTGAACTTCCCTTTTCTAGTCCCGTCGTACGTGTTGTATGTCACCGCATTCTGGACGATTGGACTTTGGTGTGACCGTGTGTACGCAAGACAAGCTTGAGCAGAATTCCGTCGGAAAAACCATCATAGCTTTTTCAGACGAGAATTCCGATTGTGTGTATGCGGCATAATGGTGGTTGTATATTTGTAAAAAGCTTGCCTTAATTTGGTAAAGCACTTCTTAGCTCTGTTTCCATGCACCATTATTTTTACATACTCACTTGTATCCTTGAAATATAATACGAGTAGTGCCCTTTCTGCAAATAAATGCATTTTGCAGAAAGAATAACGCCCAACTATCTATAAACTTATCAAGCTAAACTGGTGCTTTAAGCTACTATAAGTAGAATGAAAACCTATTTAATCGTGTTTGTGTGCATAGATTCTATAAAGTAAAATTGTAAAACTGTGGAAACACAGTTACACAGGTTACACAAGCAGAAAAATGATTTCCATGTTGTTACATGTTGTGACCTAAAACTGAATAAAAAGTTAAAAAAAAAAAAAAAAAATATATATATATATATATATATATATATATATATATATATATATATATATATAAAATCATAAAATACTGCTAAAATAACTGCCCAAGGTAGGTCAGCAACAGTGTTCTTGACTGCCCCCACACCAGTAATAGTGTTACCAGACCAGTGTAAGCCAGTAAAAGTGTTCCTGATCACTAGTCACACTTAAAGGGGTTGTAAAGGTAAAAATTTTTTCACCTTAATGCATTCTATGCATTAAGGTGAAAAAACTTTTGACAGTACCGCCGCCCCCAGGCCCCCCGTTTTACTTACCTGACGCCTCGAATCTTCGCTCCTCGTCCTCGTCAGCTTCATTGCAGCTCAGCCTGGTCGCTGATTGGCTGCAGTGGATGGATTGAAAGCAGCGCAGCCATTGGCTCGCGCTGCTGTCAATCACATCCGATGACGCGGCGCGCCGGGGGGCGGGGCCGAGTGATACAGCGAGCGGCTATAGCCGCCGGCTGTATCACGGGAGCGCACCCGCAAGCACTCACCACCGTGCGAGGGAGCTCGCATGAAGGTGGTAAATGCTTGCGGGGAGGAGCTGAAACAGCCGCCGAGGGACCCCAGAAGACCAGGTTCGGGGCCACTCTGTGCAGAACGAGCTGCACAGTGAAGGTAAGTATAACATGTTTGTTATTTAAAAAAAAAAATAAATAAATAACTTTACAACCCCTTTAAGGATGAGCCGAACACCCCCCCCCCCGGTTTGGTTCGCACCAGAACCTGCGAATGGACTGAAAGTTTAGAACCCTGTTAATGTCTATGGGACTCTAACGTTCGAAATCAAAAGTGCTAATTTTAAAGGCTAATATGCAAATTATTGTCCTAAAAAGGGTTTGGGGACCCGAGTCCTGCCCCAGGGGACATGTATCAATGCAAAAAAAAGTTTTAAAAACGTCCGTTTTTTCGGAAGCAGTGATTTTAATGATGCTTAAAGTGAAAAAAAAAGTTAAATATTCCTTTAAATATTGTAACTGGGTGGTGTCTATAATATGCCTGTAAAGTGGCGCGTGTTTTCTGTGCTTAGAACAGTCCCTGCACAAAATGACATTTGTAAAGGAATAAAAGTCATTTAAAACTGCTTGCGGCTGTCGGGTCTCGGCAATATGGATGAAAATCAGTGAGACAAACGACATGGGTACCCCCCCAGTCCATTACCAGGCCCTTTGTGACTTGTATGGATATTAAGAGGAACCCCGCACCCAAATTAAAAAAAGGAAAGTTGTAAAGCCCCCAGGCCCTATATACTCTGAACAGCAGTATACAGGCGGTGCAAACAAGACAGGGACTCTAGGTTTGTTGTTAAGTAGAATCTGTTTGTAATTTTGAACTGGTAAATTTTTAAAGTGTAGCTCCAGCCAAAAAATATATTTTTAAGCTTTTTGGAAAACATAGGGAAGGGTTATCACCCCTGTAACATTTGTTTTGCTGTCTGTGCACCTCTTCAGAAGATTTCACCTCACTTTCTGTCCCAATGACAAATGTTTTTTGAAAATTTGGGGGTTTTAGTGAAAAAGGATTGATGATAAAGCATCAGTGGAGAGGATACACGTTTTTCCCATATTAACTCTTACAGGAGAGAATTTCCCTTCCTACGGGTAGATTTCATCTCACTTCCTGTTGTCTCCTTCCGTGTGGCTCCTGTCCCCCAAGCACACCAGCTCAAGCACCGCATGGCATCTTTTTGCCTGCGTGCTTGCGTAGCCCCTCAAATGCCAAGGAGCACCGTTGGTTCCGAGGACAAATCTGCACAGGAAGAGGCCATGGAGGAAGAAGAAGAGGAGGGGGTGGAGAGAGGTGTGGCAGAATTACCACTAGTAGAATTTTGGAGACATGGTGGCGGAACAACCTCCATCACTACTGCACCCTGTCCTGCATCCTTCCCAGCTGCCAGAAGAGTCACCCAGTGCGCGGTGAAAGATAGGTAATGTCCCTGCCCATGCCTGCTGGACCATGAGTCAGTGATAATATGCACCTTACCGTTGACCGCCCTGTCCAGCAAGGCCAAAACATTGCCTTTCACATGCCGGTAGAAAGCCGGAATCGCCTTCCATGAGAAAAAGTGGGGTTTGGAAACCTGCCACTGAGGAACCGCACATTCCACAAACTCACAGAAGGGGGCAGAGTCTACCAACTGAAAAGGCAGCAGTTGAAGTGCTAGCAATTTAGCCAAGCTAGCATTCAACCGCTAGGCGTGTGGATGGCTGGGAGCAAACTTCTTTCAGCGGTGCAGCAGCTGGGGCAGGGAAATTTGCCTGGTACAATCTGACGTCAGTGTACCGATAGCAGTTTGCCCGCAAGTATACCTACACCTAATTCTACACCTTCATTCCTCTCAGTATAGGTTTCAGAGAGGACTGAAGGTATAGTGGGGTTGGAGATCCCAGCTGATGAGGAGCAAGGAGCGGTCCACTTTGTTCTTTGGTGTGGGTCTTTTAGGTACGCTTCCAGCAAACTGCATGGCAGGTTAACATATGTCTGGTCAAGCATGCGGTGCCCAAATGGGTGATGTTTTGGCCACGCGAGATACGCTTGAGACATATGTTGCAAATAGCAGCGGTGCGATCTGATGCACTCATCTCAAAAAAGGCACACACCAAAGAACTTTTGGAATAACGCGCACAGACAGCAGTGCCCTTCACATGTTCTCTCCTATCAGGCACCCATATGGAGTCAGTGACTTCCTCATCATCCCCTCCCTCCTCATCACTTGAGCAAAGCTGGCAGTATGCTGCAGCTGGGGGAACATGACTGCCAGATTGCTGTCCTTCTTGGGCACGCCCTCTCTCTGGGCTCACGTTACTGCCTTCCTCTAGCTGGGTACCACCATCGGAGCCTTCAAAACACTGGGCATCCTCCTGGAGCTAGGTACCCAACACTGTGCTCAAACAGTTCGGGGGACTCCTCAGGAGGACATGATGGGGTTAGGGAAGGAGTGACTGATGCCATTGAGCCGAGGGAAGAGGCCACATTGGTAGCTGCTTTGCCAGACAAAGTACCCTGAGCCTGGGTAAGAGAGGATGAGGAGGATGAGGATGGCTTGGTCATCCACTCTACCATATCTTCGGCATGTTGCGGCTCAACACGTCCAGCTGCAGAAAAAAAGGACAAGCGTGTCCCACGGCCACGTGCTGATGAGGATGCACTGTGTCCACGACCAGCACTGTTGCCTCTAGACACAGAGCCTGCTTGCCCTCTTTTATTGGCTTGTGACTGTCTGATGGCCTGCAGTAAGATGTAGCTGCACAAAGCTGGGATGTATATATATATATATATATATATATATACTGATTATACTGCAGCTAGCAGAATCAACTGCCTGCCTGTAGTATTATTAGTATGAGAACACCAGCAATTGTCTTCAGGTAGCTTTAGGTGCACACTGTGCAGAGGACACAGTACACCAACTGTAAATACTGCAGCTGCCTGCCTGTGGTATTAATAGGATCAGAACAACAGCAATTGTCTTCAGGTAGCTTTAGGTGCACACTGTGCAGAGGACACAGTACACTAACTGTAAATACTGCAGCTGCCTGCCTGTGGTACTAATAGGATCAGAAGAACACCAGCAATTGTCTTCAGGTAGCTTTAGGTGCACACTGTGCAGAGGACGCAGTACACTAACTGTAAATACTAATTATTAATAGGATCAGAACACCAGCAATTGTCTTCAGGTAGCTTTAGGTGCACACTGTGCAGAGGACACAGTACACTAACTGTAAATACTGCAGCTGCCTGCCTGTGGTACTAATAGGATCAGAAGAACACCAGCAATTGTCTTCAGGTAGCTTTAGGTGCACACTAGGGTTGTCCCGATACCGATACTAGTATCGGTATCGGCACCGATACCGAGCATTTGCCCAAGTACTTGTACTCGGGTAAATGCTCCCGATGCTTCCTCCGATACCTAGAAGACAGCTGTGATCGGCGCGTGGGGGAGTTACAAGATTCTCCCCCAGCGGCTTTCACCAGCTTTAGTGACAGACAGCGGTGATCGGTCACAGCTGACTGTCACTGCATCCTCCTCCATGCCCCCTCCTTTTCTCTGTGCCTCTCCGCTGTCCCCTTCGTTCCTCTCTCCTTATCTGTCCCCCTCCGTTCTGCTCTCCTTATCTGTCCCCTGCATTCCTCTATCCTTATCTGTCCCCTCCGTTCTCCCCCTCCGTTCCTCCGTCCCCCTCCTCCTTCCTTTGTGTATGGAGAGAGTCAGCTGACTCTGTCCATTCACATAACTGAAACATTGTAATCTCCTGTGATTACGATGTGTCAGTTTATGAATGGAGAGAAGCTGCTGTCTTCTCTCCATTGATTCTCAGTGCAGCTGACGCTGCAGAGAAAGGGACTGGGGAATCTCTATCCTCTGTCTCTTTCTCTGTCTCAAGGGGGAGATATCAGAGGTCTGTTAAGACCCCTGATATCTCACCAAAGCCCCCCAAAAGGGCTGATTAAAAAAAAAAACAAAGAATAAAAAAATATTATTGGAAAAAATACAAATTGTAAAAAAAAAAAAAAAAAACACACACATACAACGTTCACCCCCCCCCAAAAAAAATAGCAAAAAAAAAACCACTGTCACGTGACATTAAAAAAAAGTATCGGTAATCGGTATCGGCGAGTACTTGAAAAAAAGTATCGGTACTTGTACTCGGTCCTAAAAAAGTGGTATCGGGACAACCCTAGTGCACACTGTGCAGAGGACGCAGTACACTAACTGTAAATACTGCAGCTGCCTGCCTGTGGTACTAATAGGATCAGAAGAACACCAGCAATTGTCTTCACGTAGATTTAGGTGCACACTGTGCAGAGGACACGGTACACTAACTGTAAATGCTGCAGCTTCCTGCCTGTGGTATTAATAGAATCAGAACACCAGCAGTTGTCTTCAGGTAGCTTTAGGTGCACACTGTGCAGAGGACACAGTACACTAACTGTAAAGACTGCAGCTGCCTGCCTGTGGTATTAATAGGATCAGAAGACACCAGCAATTTTCTTCAGGTAGCTTTAAGTGCACACTGTGCAAAGGACACAGTACACTAACTGTAAATACTGTAAAAACACCTACCTGTCTGTCAGTATATTAGGAAGAGAATAACAGGAACGAATCTAGCTAAACTGAATACAGTATATATATATATATATATATATATATATATATATACATACACAACACCTAGGATGCATATATATATATATACACTGTAAGTGCAGCTAACTGACTCGCCTGCCTAGTCTATCTAACTTAAATCAAATGACACTGTCTCTCTTTCTATCTCTCTCTGCCACCGCAACACACTACACAAGGCCGCCATGCAGGCGGCCTTATATAGTGTGGGGCGTGTACTAAACACCCTGAGCCATAATTGTCCAAAGCCACCATGGCTTTGGCCAATTACGGCTCTCTGTACAGACGGCGCTGTGATTGGCCAAGCATGCGAGTCATAGTGCATGCTTGGCCAATCATCAGCCAGCAATGCACTGCGATGCTGCAGTGAATTATGGGCCGTGACACGCCACTCGAATTTGGAGCGAACGGCCCATAACGTTCGCAATTCGAACAATTGAACAGGCGATGTTCGAGTCATGGGTTTGACTCGAACTCAAAGCTCATCCCTAGTCACACTAGTTCCATTATCACCAAACCAGGGTAAGCCAGCAACAGTGTTTTTGATTGCCCCCCCTCCACACCAATTTCAGTGTCACCAGAGCAGTGTAAGCCAACAACAGTGTTCCTGATTGCAGCCACACCAGTCCCAGTGTTGCCACACTGCCACAGTGCAGGTAGCAGCAGTGTTCCTATCTGCTATCACACAATCTCAACTGTCGCCAGACCAGGGTGAGCCTGCAACAGTGTTCCTGACAGTAAGCCATGCTAGTTCCAATGTCAGCAGAGCAGTGTAATCCAGCAACTATGTTCCTGATTTCTAGCACACCAGTACAGTGTCACTAGACCAGTGGAAGCATGCAATAGTGATCCTGTTCTCCACCACACCAGGGTCAGTGTCCCCAAACCAATGTAGCCAGGCACAGTGTCCTTGATCGCTGTCACTCTAGTCCCAGTGTTACCAGACCAGTGCAGCCAGCAACAGTGTTCCTGATCTCCGCCACACCAGCCCCAGTGTCAACAAACCAATGAAGCTAGCAACAGTGTTTTTCTGCCATGAATTGTGCTGTTATCCCTGGTGGGGGAGCTGTGGGGAGATGGTATTAACTGGGAGGTCTCTACTGGTTGCATTTGTACTATACATCTTTGGGCTGATAAGGGGTGGACTCCCCTACTCTGTCATCAGTAGTAGGGATGGGCAAACAGTCCAGTCCGAGCATAAGTTCGGGCCGCACTTTGGTTGTTCGGATGTTCTGCGAACACCGAACAATATGTGGTGTTCAGGGCAAATTTGAATGCCGCCGGAAAACACCGTTAAAGTCTATGGGAAACTAACATGAAAAATCAAAAGTGCTCATTTTAAAGTCTTATATGCAAGTTATTGTCCTAAAAAGTGTTTGGGGACCTGGGTCCTGACCCAGAGGACATATATCAATGTAAAAAATGTTTTTAAAAACGGACGTTTTTTCGGGAGCGGTGATTTTTTTAATGCTTAAAGTGAAACAATAAAAATAAAATATTCCCTTAAATATCGTGCCTGGGGGGTGTCTATAGTATGCCTGTAAAATGGTGCATTTTTCCCGTGTTTGGAACAGTACCACAGCAAAATGACATTTCTAAAGGAAAAATTGTCATTTAAAACTGATCGCTGCAGTAATGAATTGTCGGGTCTCAGAAAAATAGATAAAACTCATTGAAAAAAAGAGCATGGGATCCCCCCAGTCCGTTACCAGGCCCTTTGTGTCTGGTATGAATATTAAGGGGAACCCTGAACCAAAATTTTTTAAAAAAATGACGTGGGGGTCCCCCTAAAATCCATACCAGGCCCTTTGGGTCTGATATAAAAATTAAGGGGAACCCTGTACCAAATTTAAAAAAAAATGGTGTAGGCCCCCCCCAAAATCCATACCAGACTCTTATACGAGCACGCAACCTGGCAGGCCGCAGGAAAAGAGGGAGGACGAGAGAGCGCCCCCCCTCCTGAACCATACCAGGCCACATGCCCTCAACATGGGGAGGGTGCTTTGGGGTAGCCCCCCAAAGCACCTTGTGGCCTCATCCCCACAATTCTTGCCTGGTGATTGTGGGGGTCTGCGGGTGGGGGGCTTATCGGAATCTAGAAGCCCCCTTTAACAAGGGGACCCCGAATCCCGCCTCCCTGTGTGAAATGGTAACGGGGTACAAATGTACCCCTACCATTTCACAAAAAAATGTCAGAATGTTAAAAACAACAATACACAGCTTGGGGACAAGTCCTTTATTAAAAAAGAAAAAAAGAAAAAAAGATGTCCCACGGTGTCCATTCATCTTCTTATATTGCTCCGCTGATGGACCGAAAAAGAAAAAATTAATCAGCCACCAATCCTCCTCTATGGGAGGCTCCAGGCGTGTGATGCTTCTTCGCTGATGACAGTTCTTATATAACTAAGGGCAGGGCCATCCGGTGATGTACCCAGGTGACCCCGCCCCCTCTGACGCCACGGGGACTTTACCATGGCTTCCTCATGGCGTCAGAGGGGGCGGGGCCACCCTGTCAACTAAACGAGCACATAACTTATGTGCCTATGCATTGCCACTTTCTGCCTCATATGTTGATATGCATCTATATGTGTATATGGTGTGTGTTAGTGATATGATGTGATGTAGCTGCTCTTAACTTGACAACGCTGTCTCTTTTTTAACTACTAGTCTAGGTGTTGGTGGTGGTTACCCAGTTTTTGTATTACATTTTTGTGCAATAAATTTCCCTAAACGAGCTGCATGGCTCCAGGCGTGTGATGCTTCTTCGCTGATGACAGTTCTTATATAACTAAGGGCAGGGCCATCCGGTGATGTACCCAGGTGACCCCGCCTCCTCTGACGCCACGGGGACTTTACCATGGCTTCCTCATGGCGTCAGAGGGGGCGGGGCCACCCTGTCAACTAAACGGGCACATAACTTATGTGCCTATGCATTGCCACTTTCTGCCTCATATGTTGATATGCATCTATATGTGTATATGGTGTGTGTTAGTGATATGATGTGAAGTAGCTGCTCTTAACTTGACAACGCTGTCTCTTTTTTAACTACTAGTCTAGGTGTTGGTGGTGGTTACCCAGTTTTTGTATTACATTTTTGTGCAATAAATTTCCCTAAACGAGCTGCATGGTCCGCCAGTAACTTTCTTTCCAGGGGGCTCTACACCCCCTGTACTTTTTTCTTGAGCCCTCCTCTATCTTGCAGATGGTTCCTCCTCACTCTCTGCTGATTTAGACCTGATAGAGGGGTTTGACCAGTTCTTAGGACTTAGGATGAATTTGGATAAATTTATTCTGTTCCCCATGGGACCTGTGGATACTCCAATGGGTCACTGCTTTTAAGTATCTTGGAAATGTAGTTAAAAAAAGAGCTGTTTTCAAACCTGCACTCTAATATATAGCCAGTACTTACCCAGCTGACATCCTTGCATGGAAATCTTTACCCCTAGAATTAAGCTCATCAATGTGTCCTTCCTCCCTAAATTTCTATATGTGTTTCATCAAACACCAATTCCCATAACAAAGACATTTTTCAATAAATAGGATCATATAGTGACCTCCTTTATCTGGGCGGGCTCCATACCCAAAGTAGCTAAATCTACTCTTCACCTACCAGTTATGCAAAGCGGGCTGGCACAACAGTGCTTTCAGAAGTACTATTGGGCAGCAGTGTTGGCTACTGTTAGGTGGTGGTTTGCTCAAGTGAAGCATAACCCTGTGGTGGTATTGGAAGCTGCCCTACTGGGCCCCTATTCTGAAATGAAACAATTCTTATTATATGACTACTGACCTCCCTGGCAGGAGGGGCTGGAGCACTATGTTAGATAGTTGAACCTAAGACCACCGTGGTTGAATTAGGGGGCTGATACTGGTATATGTGTTCTTATATGCTATCCATTTCCTTTTTTTGTACTGTGCATTAACGCTCCACATTTCTGTATAACTTATTTATCATAAGTTGACTAATGCAGTTGTACCTGTTTACTGTAATTGTTTTTTAATTTTTCTTTAGTCAAAATTCAATAAACTAATGTGGGTGTTTGCTTTCTGAAATGTGGTCATAGTGGGTGTTTCTACTATCCTGGAGCTCCACGACATCCAAAAATGTGATGGGTAGTCAGGAAATAAAATGCGTAATTTGTGCCCCTTAAATACCTGAATGTTCTCTATGGTTTTTAGGTACCTCTACGTGGCTAAGCTCCGAAAACGTCTAACACATGGATGTGGTATCCTCATAATTGGGAGGAGATGCAGAGTGTGTTTTGCTGTGTAAGTCTAAATATGCACAAACTGTGTGTTAGGATTATCTTATTGATTTACAAATTTATGTAAAAAATAATTTTTCAATATGTTTCCACATTTTCCAAAACTTTGTAGCAAAAAAAATTAAATCTTCAAAAATATACTGTAGATCTTAAATCTTAAAAATATTAATGTATGTCTTAGCAGCTCTCCTGGGTCTCTCTCTCCTCATTGGCTCACATAGCAGCGGGAGCCATTGGCCATTTCCCTAGCACAGCCTCTAATTGCTTGCACGTCATAGCTCTATCCTCTAATCTTCTGAAAGTGTCTTGCTACTTTATTTTCTGGCCTCTTGCTATGGGGGCACTCAAGCAGACTCGTTCAAGAGCTGCACTCCTGTGAATGGACACTATCCATTCACACACAGAGTGTGGCCTGGCCCCACCCACACTCTCTCCTCATTGGCTCACTAGCTATGATTGACAGCAGCAGGAACCAATGGCTCCTGTTGCTGTGAGCCCACGAGAAGAGAGAGACCCAGGAGAGCCGCTGCTATCATACACATCACTAGATCAAAATGGAGCTCAGGTAAGTATAAGGGGGGCTGGGGGGTAAAAAACCTTCTGCCTTTAGAACTACATTAAGTAACAGCTCTAAATCTGCTAGGGCTGCTGACATCACTACCAAGACAGTGGCACCCATCAGCAGTCTCAGGGCTTTTGAATGTCTACACAAGAGTGGCTTTTACAGGTAAATAACATCCCTAAAAATATGTTAAGTACATGTATAATCCTATGGAAAGGTTTTTATCAAAATCATTGCTCTGGCATCAGGACCTTCTTATTTATTTATATTTAATTATTTATTATAGGTACTGTAACAAGCCCCTTGCTCGCTCGGTTCCACTCTCCCGACGCTCCTCTGCAGCTATAGAATCAGATTGCAGATCGCAACATCTGATTGTTCCGTCCTCCGATGCTCCGGGATTAGAACTACAGCTCTGTGCCGTTCTAGTCCAGTTGTGATAGCTCAGAACAAACACCAGGCAGGCTGTATGTAAGTTCAACCAGGAATCTATATTTATTGACAGGAATACAGTCTTATTTATACAATAAAAGAGCAGGTGTAGACCTCCTGCTCATATTACTCTAACAATACAGCTGTAACCTAATTAACCTAATTAACATGAGCTAATTAACTAATCCCTTTAGACAGCCTAGATGACTCAGACATGACCTTTAGGCCAGACTGGCCGTCTTGTAGTTCAGAAAATCCAATCAACATTATCACAATAGCAGAGTTAATTAAACACAAACAACAATGGGGATCTAATGACTCTTAGATCCCATACTAGAGACTTATTTACAATACACATTTTAGCAGACAACAGACAGGTAGCTGGAATTGATGACATTAGCATTTAACAGTAGGAGTCCCAACGGTATGAATCAGTCACTATTCCAATATGGCAAATCCAGGGTCCCCAGAGTCTGTGTGTCCTGGGGGACCAGGACCCGAATCCACAGTAATACTGCCTCAAGGGTCCCCAGGCATACAGCTCACAAAGAGCACCGTTCCCCAAATGCCAGGGCCCACAATCGATCGGCAAGAGGCTAGCATACAGTCCCCTCCAAAAGTCTCTCTCCCGGCTAGGTCTGTCACAGGTACTTTTACAGCACCATCAATTTACACAGCACTCTACATATTTATTATACATTCACATCAGTCCCTGTCCTCAAGGAGCTTACAATCTAAGGTCCCTAACTCACATTCAAACATACACATACTAGGGCCAATTTATACAGGATCCAATTAACCTACCAGCATGTCTTTGGAGCGTGGCAGGAAATCGGAGTACCTGGAGGAAACCCACGCAGGCAAAGGGAGAGCATGCAACCTCCGGGCAGGTAGTGTCGTGGGTGAGATTCAAACCGACCACCCTAGTGCTGCCAGGCACTGGCATCATCATTATTTCCTTAATTACAATGGCAGATTAACTGACTTCCAACAAAATGGGTCCTGCATGTATCCATATGATTCTAGCAGCTTTAGATTGTAAACTCCTTTGAGGCAAAGACTGTTGTTAATGATTTCATCTGTAGAGCTTTGACGCTTTGATGAACATTACATAATGTTATATGATCAAATAAATTAATATTTACACATGATCCATTGCGGCGGCAACTGAACGGTAGGACAGAGCAGACATGAAAGGCAGCTGTATATCAAACATTTTTTTATAAGCTTTCACCATAATTTGCTTCATGCTACATAATATCTATTGACTTGTGTTGAACATTCCAAATCTATACATCTACAGGCTGAAATGTAGATAATCACATACTTCTCTTGGCTTCTAAGAAATTATGTAGCAATACAATAGAAATATATGATTGTTTAAAATTTAAAAGATTTATCCTGGCACCTTTTTAATAAAAACATGCATTGACCATTTATTTTTAGACTACATAGATATAGCTATGTATATGTTACGTAGGGTGAATAGAATTATGTGCCCTGTAAAAACAGGAAATCATAGCTTTCCCCAGTACAGAAATTCCATTTGACCTCTCGCTGTCTCAATTACATATCTGTCTCTGTTACTTCACCTCCCCCCACTTTACAGGCGTCAGTTAACAAATCAGCAGCAATGGCTGCACTCGCATTGTTTGAATTGTGGCACTGGACCCCATGCTGCTACTCTGATCAAGTGAGGTCACAGAGCAATACAGTAGCCATGGCAAGGACAGATGAATGTAGAAATAAAAAGTTGTAGGAGAGAAAATTACTATAGGAGGCTAAAAGGCTAAAAATGAAATAAATTAAAGTCACAATTATAAAATAAAAACAAACAAAAAAAAACACCCTTCAAGCTCAGTTAAATGTTCATTTAAAAAAACACACAATTTAGCAAATGTTTGTGTTCATAAAAGCTACATTTATTTAAAATTGCTTCTGATATAACCGCCTTAAATCAGTCTTATAATATCTTCCCACTATCCCCTGTACTATAGATGTAAAGTACTCAAGCACCGAGAAAAACGCTTAGGCTGCTATTGCTTACTGCCTTCTGAAAATGCTAATTACCTGGCTGTCGCTCTGGTTTTACCCTTGAATTAATGACCCAGAACAAGCCTACAGAAGGTGATGAAATCAAAGCTATTTCAGAACTTCTGATGTGCATATATTTTTCCAGGTCATTAACAAAAAAACAAAAACATGAAAGCATTTTTAATAAGAGTATAACTGAAAATTTCCTATCAAATGCTTCCTGTAATTTTCTTTTCCTGATAGGCTCTATGGCAGCATATGTGTAGGTTAGCCCCACCTCCATAACTACCCTATAGAAAACTTCTTCCATATATCTTTGCTCTGGGCTACCAGCCGTGATCTGTAACTAGCCTACTCCAAGCATTGGGAGGGGACTCCTGCTGCCATGGAGCCTATCAGGAAAGGAAAATTATGGTAAGTATTTGATAGGAAATTTTCCGTTTTCCTGAACGGCTCCATGGCAGCATACGTGTGGGAAATAACTCGCCATACACACCCGGGTGGGTAAATGCTGAACAAAGAAACCAAAATTTATTTAACACCGTCAACCGACAGTACTTGCAAACCAAAATTAACAGAGGATAAGGCCGCTGGTTCAACACTGTAGTGAGACATAAATGTGTTAATAGAAGACCAGGAAACAGCTCTACAGATTATTTCAGGAGCAACATGTCGAGAAGCTGCCCAGCAGGTCGAGATATTCTGAGTTGAGTGTGCTGTCACTGCTTCTGGAGGAGCCAAGCCCTTCGCTTTATAAGCCCTTTGAATGGTCTGTACAATCCATGCAGCAATGGATCTAACCGAATCCCTCATGCCTTTGTTTTTCCCGTGGAGAAGGATGAAAAGAAAATCTGATTGCCTAAAGGGAGCCGTGACATCCAGGTATTGTTTAAGAGTGTGCCCCACATCAAGGGGGTGGGCATATTGAGCTTCCATTGATCTAAAGGTGGAAAGCACAATTTCTTTATTTTCATGAAAAATTGTGGTCGCTTTAGGGTTTGACCCCAGCATGGGAATTAACATTGCTCTGTCTGGGAAAAAAAGCTAGGAAAGGCTCCTTTGAACCCAGGTTTCTGATTTCAGACACTATTTTAGCTGAAGTAACAGCCACCAGGAATGTGGTCTTGAGTGTAAGATCTTTCACTGAGAAAGGTTTGTCAGGATCTGATCTTAGAAAGGCTATCCAGAGAAAGAGGGAAATCCCACATGGGGAACCCAAGGCCTGTACATTCTGGATCCCAGGTATGTAAACTGCTAAGATGTTGGACAAGTTCCTTTGAGCCCAGCTCATGATTGGATCCACCTCCTGTAGTAGGGACCAGCTGCAGGTTCCACCCTGCTTCCTTATGTAGGCCACCACGGTTGTATTGTCCAACCTGTGCATCACTGAGGATTTCTTTGTCAGATGATGGAACGCTAGAAGCACCTGAAAGGCAGCCCACAGTTCCAGGATGTTGGACACAATCCCGAGAGAAGGGGAGTTCCATCTGCCCTGTGCTACTTCAATGAGTGCCCCAGCCCTTGTTGCTGGCATCTGAGGTTATCGAGACCCATGTGATGGAAATGATCGATTGGCAATTGTGAAGCTTTTTCCTCTGGAGCCACCAAAGGAGAGACACTCTCATAGCTGGAGAAAGGTAGATGCACTGGCTCTTGCTGATGGACCTCCATTGTTGGAGGAACCCTTTTTGGAAGGGCCGTGTGTGCCACTGTGCCCACTTCACCATGGGAATAGTAGTTGCCATTGTGCCAATCACCTTCAGACACTGGAGGGTGGAGAGATGAGATGAAGCGAGGGCTGAGCGGATTCTGTCCTGGACTACTACAATCTTCTCCTCGGGCAGCGAGATGGAGCCCCCCACCATGTTGAAGTGAGCTCTGAGAAACACAAGGGACTGTGTGGGTTCCAGGTGGCTCTTCTCTATATTCAGAGGCCATCTGAGCTCCTGAAGTGTGGGGATGACCAGGCTCCTGTGCTCTAAAAGTTGTCTTTTGTTTTGAGCTAGGAGAAGGAGGTTGTCTAGGTAGTGATAAAGACGAACCCCTTTGACTCGGAGCAAAGCCACAACAGCTAACAAGACCCTAGAGAAGACACGAGGAGACACGCAAAGAAATTGATGAAAGCCCGCTGCCACCAGAACTTGGAGTTAGGCATCTTTCAGATCGATTGACACCAACCAGTCTCCTGGATGGACTGACTGCTGGATCGTTTATCTGTACCATGAACAGAAGAGAATACATGCCTTTGCCTCATTTGCCATCCGGAACAGGAATGGCTGCGCCTTGATCCAACAAAGAGCTTACGTAGGCTAATAGGATCTGCTTTTTTCTTCTGAACATGGAAGAGTCATGGGAATGAATCTGAGCCTGGGGGGGGGCTGCTGAAGACCCAGGTGTGACCTGAGGAGACCGTTTTGACGGTCCAAAAGTCCCTGAGGCCGCCCAGACATGCCGAAATTGGAGAAGACGAGCCCCTACCTGACATGCCTGAGCAGGTTTAAATCTCAAAAGGACTTGAAATCCTGGTTGACGGAAGAACCATCATTTGCGAGTTTCTTAACTGGTTCCCGACCGGCGCACGCCGATGTACATCGGCAGAATGCCACGGCTGGGCAAATGGGCGTACCCGTACGTCCCTTTGAATTTGCCGCCACGCCATTATGTCCGTGCCTCCCGGGAGCTCCGTGAGTTGGGTTGCGGGTCCCGTGGACTCAATCACAGCGGGGATACCCGCGATCGCCTCACGGAGAGGACGAACGGGGAGAAGCTAATGTAAACAAGCATCTCCCTGTTTTGCCTAGTGACAGTGTCACTGATCTCTGCTCCCTGTGACCGGGAGCAGAGATCAGTGATGTGTCACATGTAGCCACGCCCCCCCATAGTAACACTTCCTAGGACATACCTAACCCCTCCCTAGCCCCCTAGTGGTTAACCCCTTCACTGCCAGTGTCATTTACACAGGAATCAGTGCATTTGTATAGCACTGATTGCTGTATAAATGACAATGGTCCCAAAAAAGTGTAAAAAATGTCCGATGTGTCCGTCATAATGTCGCAGTCACAATAAAAATCGCTGCTCGCCGCCATTACTAATAAAAAAAAATTAATAATAAAAATGCCATAAAACTATCCCCTATTTTGTAAATGCTATAACTTTTGCGCAAACCAATCAATAAATGCTTATTGCATTTTTTTTTTACCAAAAATATGTAGAAGAATATGTATTGGCCTAAACTGAGGGAAAAAAATGTTTTTTTAAAATATTTTTTGGGGATATTTATTATAGCAAAAAGTAAAAAATAATGTGTTTTTTCAAAATTGTCACTATTTTTTTGTTATAGCGCAAAAAATAAAAACCGCAGAGGTGATCAAATATCACCAAAAGAAAGCTCTATTTGTGGGGAAAAAAAGGATGTCAATTTTGTTTAGGAGCCATGTCGCATGGCCGCGCAATTGTCAGTTAAAGCGACACAGTGCTGAATCACAAAAAAACGCACTGGTCAGGAAGGGGGTAAATTCTTCCGGGGCTGAAGTGGTTAAATGAAGACTGTCTAGCTTTCCAGGTTCTTGAAAACTCCCAACCAGGCCTGTAACTGCGCGTCTCTCTTGCGAGATCTGTATTCTGTCTTCTCGGAAAAGAGTGTCTCTGGCCCTGTAAGCGCCGATCCTGAGGGAGGAACACCGACTTACCACCCATGGCCCGGATATGGCGCTGTCTAGCTTGTTGCTGAAGAGGGATTAGCACCAAACCTGCTTAGAGGCTGGGTCAGCCAACCATGGTCGAAGCCACAAGGCACGTCGAGCTGTAACCGCCGACAGCATAACCCGAGCCACAAGGCGGAAGCCAGTCTGAGTTCTTGTACTGGTGAGCTTCTGGCCACCTCACTGGAGATGCCTCAGCGTTTCATCAACGCTGTCCGACCAGGATTCCATAGCTTTAGATACTGCAACCAAGGCTAGGACTGGCCATGCCTGTCATTAGGTAGATCAGCTTCAGAGCAGAATCAATCCTCTTTTCCAAGGGATCTTTAAAGGAGACCATGTCTTCCAGAGGAAGGGTCACATATCTGACCAACCTCATCAGCGCAGCGTTCACCAAAGGGGCCAATTCGAGATGCTTAGCCTCTTTCTCCCTGAAGGGGTATAGTTTAAGGATTTTAGATTGCATGGAACTCTTCTTGTCCATTTTGTCCCACTCATCAGAGATGATGTCGCCCACTTCAGTGAGAAGGGGGAAATACTGGCGCTCCTTATAAAGCTGTTTGAAGAATTTTCTCTGCTTCGGAAGAGAAATTAAAGGATCTTCCCAATTCAAGGCTTCCCTCACTGTTTTCTCCAAAGAGGGAACCAGGGCGTACTCAAAGCCCATTCCAGAATCCTCTAATTACGATTCACTATCTGAGGGAAGAGCGGATGGGCGGCTTGACTGGGAAGATTCCCATGTGTCGTGGGCCTGCCCTTCTCCCGTTGGAGAGCGTAGTGGCTCCGGATCGCAAGGCTGACCTCTCCTGCAATCCATTTGACTAAGGATTCAAGGTGCTGGTCTGCACCCTCTCTCTCTCCTCCGCTGCTTTAGAAAACCAGTGGTCACATAGGGACTTGCCGGCAGGAACCCGGCCCTACACCCCCAACATGGTTTCTCCATCTCCCTGCTGGGGTGGAATAAGGGGGGTGAGGAGGCTCTTTACTGCGGTGTCTGGAACCAGAGGGAGATCCGTGGTGCTTGGACCTGGAGGAAGAAAACCGGCAGTGTGATTTAGAAGAACTGCATCTTCTACAGGAACCGTGCTGTTCCTTAGACCTAGAAGGGCTGTGGAGAGAAAGAAGAGAGAACAAATAAAAGATTCATTAAGCCAAGTGACTAGAACCCACTCCCCCCCCCCAGCAGGCAAACACAGGGGGGTCCCCAGAAGCATACCTGCGAGAGGGCAGTGAAGGCTCCATACCGTCTAATGCAGGACACTACAAGGAAAAAGCCGGTCAGCTGGAGACAGAGGCGATCCATAAGTTCCCCCAGAACAGGCCCTTTACCTCGGAAAGCCATGCCAGAGACCTGGGGAAGATGCCGTAAACACCCACGATCGTTCCTGAGGGTCTGCAGGCTTCCCCGGAATTTTAAAAGTGACATCACCGCCGGTGCCAGGTAGGAGACGCTCACGCGCATGCGCGAAACCAGGCCTCTTTTTTTCCGGGTCCGCGCATGTGCAGAGCATACACCGGACACTGAAGGGGAGAGAGAGAGGCTGCTGGTACGCAGGAGGAACCAGCCGCCATGCACAAGGAAAAAAATAACACAGGGAGAAAAAACAAGGTAAAAACAGTCACCACATATAAAAATAAACACTGCTGCCATGGAAGTGTTAAATTAGCTTACCACTCCACCGTGCGATCGCCTGGGCTGAGAGGAACACCCATACACACACACACAGGACTTTGGTGGCAGATAATGGACGCCTGCTGACAACTAGGCAATCTGAACCATGCGCGCTTACCAGCCATTGGCCAGGCATCCAGCTCTTCTTGCACTACCCTGCTCATACACTCCATACCCTGCTTAACAGTCAAGGCTTATTGGAGGAAATGACACAGTGTCTCTTGGCCGATCCTGATCGCAGGGGAGTCGTCTTCAGGTAGGAGAACCAACGACTTGGTCCTATGGAGGAGGACAAAAAAGGAACACGGCTGGTAGCCCAGAGCAAAGATTTATCGGAGAAGTGTCTTATAGGGTAGTTATGGAGGCGGGGCTAACCCACATGTATGCTGCCATGGAGTCTGTCAGGAAAGAAACTTTACATGTTCCATCAGCACAGGTTTTCTTTACACTGAGAGCTAGTACAAAGGAAAGACACTTTAGAACTTTTATAGAGCACTGGGAGAGCGCTTTTTTAGTACTGCATGGTATTCAATTTGAAATGTTTCGCCCACTGAGTCACTAAAAATGGGAGTTAAATGGTAGTGGCCTCTTCTTGCCACTATCTGCCTGTTAACGGCCTGTGCACACAGGCCTTTGTTTGCATCAGAACTGTTTTTCTCCTTATACAAGTTGATGGGAATGCAAAAGCAGCATAATGCAGCTTAGGATGGAATCAAATAGATGTCAAAAGCACCTTTGAAGCCAACATCTCAGAAGCATCTCAACCTGATGCTCAAAGAACATGAAGTTTGCCAATGTATACAAGCATTAAAGCAGGGGTAGGCAACCCTGGCGAGGTGCAGATCTACCTGAACAACATGAAAGAGAAGGTATGAGTGAATATCTTCTAAATATGTACGATTTAGGAGTTATTCACATCTGTAATGGCTTGTGACGTATGCCATCCATTCAGAGTATTGTGCCATGACTGGAACTCCCGTGCTGTCATCACAGCCCGGCCTTTAAATGGGCCGGGAGAAGCGAACTAAGAAGGAAGACCTATTGAAGATAGAAGCAGCAACAGTGTCATCGCTGGAGGGCTTCATTTTCGTTCAACGAGTTTTATTGATTTAAGGAGCGAATAGTAATACAAATCAAACAAGCAAATGTACAGGTTAGCAAAATCACGTAAAATATTACAGGTTACATAGTTACATAGTTACATAGTAGGTGAGGTTGAAAAAAGACACAAGTCCATCAAGTCCAACCTATGTGTGTGATTATGTAAATACCAGAATTAACAGGACACAGAGGATCACAACTCCAAGGGGTCAGAGAAGGTTATAAAATACATCTCATGCTATCTGGAGAAATCTGCTGTATACAGATTGTGTTGGCTTACTTAACAGAGTTGCCCCATTGATGTAAAAAGTGCAAAAAATAAAAAAATAAAAAAAGGAGAAGAAACAAACCAACTCTGGATAGCGGACAAGAGCAAGAAAAGAGGGAGAAGAGAAAAGAGAAAGAGAAGAAATAGAGACCTAGAACTCACAGAAGACAATACTGCCATATGGTCAGCCAAGTGCAGGTGACAGGGTATCTTGACATAGTTTGCCCAAGACTCCCCCGTTTGCTCAAAGAGTCTCTGTTTATCATTAATAATACTAGCCACTTTCTCATGCAATAATATGTAGGATATCTTATGCTTCATACGGTGGACAGATAAGGTGGGGGGACTTCCAAGCTCCGGCAATGGTGATCTTAGCCGCCAGAAGCATAAAATAATCCAGACGTTTCATAGGGCGCTGCATGTTGCCAGGAACATCATTCAGCAGGGCGATAGAGGGTAGTTGTTTGAGTTCAATGCCTGTTATTTTGTGCATCATGGAAAAAATCCTTTTCCAATATATCCTAATTTGGGGGCATTCCCACCATATGTGAAGCATAGTAACTTGTAAAGAGCACCCACTAAAGCATTCCACTAATGGTGATTGATGGATATATCTTAGCGAAGTGAGTAGGGAACAAATACCACCTCGTCAAAACTTTGACACTCCCCTCTATTAAAGAAACATTCCATATACCCTTGAAAGAGACCTGAAGCCTGGAATTCCAGAACTCAGGCTCTATTTCAATATCAAGGTCTCTCTCCCATGCCAACATATACAGGTGTTTCAGAGGTTCTGCAAGTAGAGATGCATAAGCCATGGAAATTCCATTCTTGGTGCCCTAGTCTTTAGTACACCACTGTTCATAAGGTGTTAAGGAAGGAGGGTACGTCGAGGGACGGAGACCCGTCAGGAAACGTGTAATTTGGAGGAAACTGGATCGTTCATTGGGGGGGCATCTCTAATTTATTAATTATATGTGACAAGGTAAAGGGCCCTCTATGCATATAAAAGTGTCCTATACAATAGAGGCCCTTGTTCATCCACCATTTGAAAGCTCTGATCTCCATGCCCAGAGAAAAAGGCCGGGTTATGGAAAAAATGGTCCAAGGGGGTAAAGGCCGATTAGTATGAACTCTGTCCCACAACGCAAAGGAGTGAGAAAGGGTGGGCACCATATTAGCGGGTCTAAATTTAGAGGGGACCAAAAAAGGAAATGAATAATGTAGGAAGGTATCGCCTGTCGTTTGATAGTGACCCAATCCTGCACTGTAAATATGGGCTTCCATACTCGACCTATGGTCCAGAGAGCGTTTGGGAAGGTGGAGTCTCCCCAAGTAAGCAGCATTGGACCATGGGTCCTCTCCCACTGGAGCTTTGTATAATGTGGAGTAAAATTTGCGGAAGGATTCAAGAACCTTACAGGGATTTTGAGAATAAGAACCATCCGGGCAACACAGTTTTGGAACTGCTCTAGTGCGCAATTTTGGGGTCAGCTTATGGGCAAATAGGGAGCTAATTTTGTGGAGGGCTTTGTTTTAAGGTAAGTCTGTCATAATATGCTAGTATGTGGTGCATACTAGCACATTATAACTTAAACTGCTCGGGGGGCCAACATTTTTTTTTCTATTGTGGGTCTTTACTACCACTTTAAAGCATATCTAAGTTTTCTTTTTTCAGGATTTTTATTTTCACCTGGCAATACTGTAATTAACACACTTCCTGTTCTTTCATGTCTACACTGGACTGGTAAGATGCAATTTATTTTTTGTTAAATATGTTTTAACTGAATTTTCACTTCTAAAACTCGATTATGCCATCTAAAACTCAAGGTGTAAGGAGTTCTCATTGAAGTAATGTTTGCTGCCTGTCTGTAGTATACAGTAATTGGTGGCATAATGTCAAGATTTGCCTAAAATGTTAGTTACCTATATCCCCTAATCTAATGATCATTTTGATGTGCAGCCTCTACTACAAAACATAAGAGGAGCTGCACCAATACTATTTGCAAAGTAAAAACTAGAATAGGATTTAAAATAGAAACAGCCACACCACCGAAAAAATGTAGATACCATAAAGCTCTTTCATCATATAAAATTTCAGTAAATGTCTATAGTTTATTATTATTTCTTTTTATTATATTATATTTGATATGGTTATGTAGGCACTGTATGCATTTGTTTGTCTTTCACTTATAACATGGATTTGATCAGCTGTCTTAAAGGAGTTCTATAGTTACAGCATACACTTTCATTTTATAACATCAACATACATTGGTAGCTATTTTTGACAATCCAATATAAGCTTACTTGAGAAATCTTCTTTCATGTTGTAAGTCCTGACTGTCAGCTAGCCATCTATTTACAACTTCCTGGATTTTCTGAATGCTTACAGCATCTCCTCTGCTGATTATTTTTAATTTCTAAGGACTACATATTCCATCATACCTTGTTGCCTGCAAGCAGTGATTCCTGTACTGACTCCCGAAACTCCTCCTTTCAGCACCTCTGTAGTTCAGAAGGCAGACTCTGTACAATATATAACACAGAAGTGCCTATTCACATGGCATAGTAAATACAGATCACAGAATTCAAGGAAGTAAATGTGGGGGGTCATCACAAAGTAAATTTATAAACTTCAGTATTTTTTAGAGCAGGGGTCTCCAAACTTTTCAAACAAAGGGCCACTTTATTGTCCTTCAGACTTTAGGAGGGCCAGATTGTGGCCAGCAGGGGCAGAAAATGTCACGGGCCCGGCATCAGTGAGAATAAATATGGCCTCAGGGTTGGTGGTCGATAGGAGGAGGAGTATTGGTGTGAAAAAGTGTAGCGCTATTATACCAAGTTAAAATAAATATAACCATGAAAGGTAAAAAACTACTAGATGAGTACCCTACTAAGAGTACCCTACTATACAAAAGGGTACACATACAGGGGCATAAAGGATTTACCTTAGTGAAAAAGGTGACTTATGATTGCTCATGCTAAATAAACAACATGATATGTGAAAAATTTGATATCACAGTTCTTTGGAGTATGAACGCCGTGCGATTACCTGTCTAAGTGTGTTTTGGATCATTCTTGGACTTGTCAAAATTATATGTACTTGTTAAATCCTTAAACATACTTGCTAGCGTTGGTCTTCATATTCACATTATATTATTTATCGTGGTATGATTGTTTATATTCATGTACTCAGTCATTTTTATTGATTTTATTCACGTTTATAGTAGATAATTTATTGATTGATTTTTCACATATCATGTTGTTTATTTACTATGAGTTGTTTATCCAAGCATAAGTCACCTTTTTCACTAAGGTAAATCCTTTATGCACCTTTTTGTGTACCCTTTTGTATACTAGGGTACTCTTCTAGTAGTTTTTTTACCTTTCATGGTTATATTTATTTTTACTTGGTATAATACACTTTTTCACACCTACATAAATTGCTTTTAGTCTATAGCTGTGTTGGCTGCTATTTACATCTTCATCCTACACAGCGCTGTATTCTCTTTTTCTTTTCCGGGAGGAGGAGGAGTATTCCCCCTAATAGTAAGAGGAATAATATCCTATCATTGGTATTGGTGGAAGATATAGTGCCTCATATCAATGGGAGGAATTGTGCCCCAGGGGCCGGATAAAGGCTAGCAAAGGACCACATCTGGCCCTCAGGCCGCAATTTGGAGACCCCTGGTTTAGAGTAATAGGAGTAGGCTAAAACCATAGATGTGTTTTAAATGGTTGTGTTCACTAATTGAGATATAGTAATATGATGATATACAGCCAATCCCCAGACGACGTCCGGAAGTGATGAAACACGTAGGGAGGAGTCTGTATATTTGACGTCATCACGCTTTCCTCTTCGGAGGTGATGGTTTGAAAGTGGTTAGCGTGTGAAGGAAGCCCGGGAGACACCGCCGTTCGGATGTTATCGATATGCCTGTTTGTGAATGCTTTCACTCAGCCGCCTTCTTGTAAGTGCAAATCTTTTTGAGTTCAATAAATTTATTTACATACTGCACTATGGGAGCCCTCTCTGCTTTATGTTTTGAGTGATACCACCTACCACATACGGAGCAGCCCTCGGTCCCTTATATCCTCTTTGATGATACAGATGTAACAGCCCTCAAGTATCCTTAAGGTTTTTGGGAGACCCAATTCCCTGGGCTTGGTGAGACCAACATATTGGTCTTTTTAGCTGGTAAGGAGACAACTTACTCACTTTGGGTGTTCCGCTTCATTGGACAAGGGACTCTTCTTCTCATCACAGTGTTGATTATTCACTGGCCATCCTTGCTTTTCCTTTTGCAAGTGTATTGGGACTTATTTTAGTATTTATCACGCATGTTATTTTATTTCACTTAAGAATAACAGACTCACAATATATACCACTCTGAATATTGTTATTGCGGAGTGGTACTGATTCACATCCTGGATCATCACTGTCATTTTGTTTATGCACATATCAATTATATATATTTGATGTATTTTTTCAGTAGGTGAATTTATTTTCACACTAATAGCACATTCTACATTTGTCTGCTTTAGTTTTTTGGTTCAGCTTGTTTTCACCTCACCATCATATTTTTTGCTTAAAGGTTTTAGCGCTGCACTAATTTATATTTTATCATTTTGGGTTTTGTATTGTAGACTCTTGGTGCGGGCTGCTTGTATTTTATTGATTTCCTGATTTATTTATTATTTTTTCAGTAGTTAATTAAGTTTAAGCGCAGCGTTTGGCCATTTGGCTTTTTTTTCCATATAGTAATATGATACCTTTTCTTTTTTTATATTAGATTTTATTTTATTTAACCACTTGCCGACCGGCCACAGTACATATACTGTGGCTACTCTGCTCTATTAGGTGAAACGACGTATCTATACCTCATTTCGCGCAATAGCCAGCGGGTACGCGCACGCTGATTATCCAGCGGGGGAGCCAATCAGCGGGCTCCCAAGAGAGACAGGTCGGCAGTCTGCCGGTGTAAGCAAGGCAGATCGTCGTCCTGTCAAGGATGAACATAGAGATCTTGTGTTCCTCCTGAGCAGGAACACGGATCTCTCTGTGCATCCAGTGAGTTCATCCCTAACACAGTTAGAAAGCACCCCTTAGGGACACACTTAAGCCTTTGTTAACCCCTTCCCTGCCAGTGTCATTAGTACAGTAACAGTGCATATTTTTAGCACTGATCACTGTAATAATGTCACTGGTTCCTAAAAAAGGGTCAAAAGGGTCAGTTAGGTGTCCAATCTGTCTGCCACAATGTCGCAGTCCCGCTAAAAATCGCTGATTGCCCCTATTATTAGTTAAAAAGAAAATGCCATCAAAATATCCCATAGTTTGTAGATGAGATAACTTTTGCACAAACCAATCAATATATGCATATTGGGATTTTTTTTACCAAAAATTTGTAGCAGAATACATATTGGCCTAAATTGATGAAGCAAATAGTTATTTTACATTTTTACTGGATATGTTTCATAGCAGAAAGTAAAAAATATTTTTTTTTCCCCAAGTTGTTGGTCTTTTTATGTTTATAGAGCAAAGAATTAAAACCGTAGAGGTCATCAAATACCACCAAAAAAAGCTATTTGTGGGGAAAAAAGGACATCAATTTTTTTGGGTACAGCATCGCACGACCCCACAATTGTCAGTTAAAATAATGCAGTGCCATAGCGCAAAAAATGGCCTGGTCATGAAGGGGGTAAAACCTTCCGGGGCTGAAGTGGTTAAGAACATTTTATACATTTACATTTTCAGACCTGGGTCTATCCTGGAATAGAGAACATACTGTAAGCAGTGATTCCCAACAAACTTATTTTGAGGAATTTGCTGAGAGGAATATTGAGCACATTGAATATTTTATTTTTTGTCACAAGTGATTGAAAAATGACAACAAAAAAAACAAATTACAGAAAGTTGTCTCTGAAATAATATATTGCTCACACATGCCATGGGTATATGTAAAATTACTCCCCAAAATACATTCTGCTGCTTCTCCTGAGTATGGGGATACCACATGTGTGAGACTTTTTGGGAGCTGAGCCACGTACAGGACACCAAAACCAATCACCGCCTTCAGGATCTCTAAGGGTGTAAACTTTTGATTTCACTCCTCACTGCCTATCACAGTTTTGGAGGCCATGAAATGCCCAAATAGCACCCCCCCCCCATGACCCCGTTTTGGAAAGTAGACACCACAAGCTATTTACTGAGAGGCATGTTGAGTCCATGGAATATTTTATATTTTGCCACAAGTTTTGGGAAAATGACAAATTACATTTTTTTTTTCACAAAGTTGTCACTAAATGCTAAATTGCTCAAACATGCCATGGGTATATGTGAAATTACACCCCAAAATACATTCTGCTTCTTCTGCTGAGTACAGGGAAACCACATGCGTGGGACTTTTTGGCAGTCTGGCCATGTACAGGACCCCGAAAAACAATCACCACATTCAGGCTTTCTAAGGGCGTAAAATGGCGATTTCACTTCCTCACTACCTATCACAGTTTCAGAGGCCATGAAATGCCCGGATAGCACAAATCCCCCCTCCTCCCCCAAATGTCCCCATTTTGGAAAGTAGACACCCCAAGCTATTTGCTGAGAGGCATGGTGAGTATTTTGCAGATCTCGTTTTTCAGCACAAAGTTATGAAAATTAAAAAAATAAAAAAAATATATATTTTCCTTTTCTTTCTTCATTTTCCAAAATTAACTAGAGCTGCAAAATACTCACCATGCCTCTTAGCAAATAGCTTGGGGTGTCTACTTTCCAAAATGGGGTCATTTGGGGGGGGGGCTGTGCTGTCTTGGCATTTCATGGCCTCCGAAACTGTGATTTTGTAGTGAGGAAGTGAAATCGTCCTTTTACGCCCTTAGAAATCCTGAATGCGGTGATTGGTTTTCGTGGTCCTGTACACGGCTAGGCTCCCAAAAAGTAATGTGGTATCCCTGTACTCAGGAGAAGCAGCAGAATGTATTTTGGGGTGTAATTTCACATATACCCATGACATGTTCGAGCAATATATAATTTAGTGACAACCTTGTGTAAAAAAAAAAAAAAAGTTTTTTGTCATTTTCCCGAAACTTGTGGCAAAATATAAAATATTACATGGACTCAACATTCCTTTCAGCACATAGCTTGGGTGTCTACATTCCAAAATAGGGTAATTTGAAGGGGTTTTGAACTGTCCTGGCATTTTATGCCACATTCTTCTAACCACTTGAAGACAAAGCCCTTTCTGACACTTTTTGTTTACATTACATTTTTTCATTTTATTTTTGCTAGAAAATTACTTTGAACCCTCAAACATTATATATATATTTTTATATTTCGATGATTTTTATTGAAAATTGCAAGGCATTTCTGACATTTTGGTGTAAACTGTTTGCCATACCTTAATATAATTATACAACATGATCTTAACAGAAAAGTAAATCATTTTCTTTTTTTAAAGCAAAGGCCCTACAGATTAAAATGGGGGGTGTTGCAATTTTTTTTCACACAGTATTTGCCCAATGATTTTTCAAAAGCAATTTTTTGGGGAAAAAACACTTTTTTGAATTTTAATGCACTAAAACACACTATATTCCCAAATGTTTGGTAAAATATAAAAGATGATCTTATGCTGAGTACATAGATATCAAACACGACATGTTTTAAAATTGTGCACAACTGTGCAACAGCGACAAACTACATACGTTTTTAAAAGACTTTAAAAGCCTTTACAGGTTACAACTTTAGATTTATAGAGGAGGTCTACTGCTAGAATCACTGCCCTCGACCTGACATTCACGGTGATACCTCATATGCATGGTGCAGTTGCTGTTTACATGCGACACGAAACCGGCGCTTGCATTCGCCTTTGCACGCAAGCACGGGGGGACAGGGGTGCTTTATTTTTATTTATTTTTTTGTTTCATTTTTTTGCTTTTTAATTTTTTTTGCTTTTACTCTGTTCCTTTAAATTTTTTTTGTTTTTTTATAATTGTCATTGTTATCACAGGGGATGTAAATATACCCTATGATAGCAATAGGTAGTGACAGGTACTCTTTTTTGAAAAAATTGGGTTCTATTAGACTCTATATCTCTCCTCTGCCCTCAAAGCATCTGACCACACCAAAATCGGTCTGATAAGATGCTTTTCCAATTTCCTGATGGCGCTGTTTATATCCAGCGAAACCAAAGTCATGAAATGCTCGTAGCTTCCGGTTTCTTAGGCCATAGAGCTGATTGGAGCCAACCACCGGCTGCATTCTTGGGTTTCCCAGTGGGACAGGAGAGCCCGAGAAAACCATAGATGACGGGGGGGATGTTCCCTCCCACTGCTTGTAAAAGCAGTCTAGCGGCTAATTAGCTGCAAGGATTGCATTTACATGAAAGCTGACCGCCGGCTAAAAAGAACGTTACCAAGATGATACCTAAACCTGTAGGCATCCTTCAGGTATAATACTCATAACTACTCTAAACCAGTACGCAACTAGTCCTTGTTGGGCATATATTGTAATGTTCTTTTTTTTTCATCCAGCCTGTGGGCTGAATGAAAAAAGAGATTAATCGGTGGGTATGCCCACCATTAGAATACCGCCCTGCAATCACCCACTTCTAATGATGGCCATACATGCATCTTTTTTTTTTTTTTAACTGTGGTGGTGAAATCACCTCCTGCAGTGCTGGAGTTGCTGATTTACGTATCGTGAGAGCAAACACTGTTGCTGTCAAGACAAATAAATCAGTGCAACTGAATGGCATACCTGAAAAGCAAACGATGGTATCAATAAAACATTAACTCAATAAAACAACAATCTGTGCCAAAAAAAGAGTAAAAAATATGTCGAAGCATGGAGGCAATCCGTCCCTAATGTTAGGGGCAAATCGCCCCTTCACCCCTGCCCCCATGCTTCTGCATATATGCTCTTTTTTTTACCTGTGGTGGTGAATTTACCTCCTACAGTGCTGGATTCGCTGATTTAAGTATCATGAGAGCAAACGTTATTGCTGTCAAGATAAATAAATCAGTGCTGCAGCTGAATGGCATACCTGAAAAGAAAATAATGGTTAACAATAAAACACAGTAAACAGTAAAGTATAAAAGAATTACATACCTGAAAAGCAAACACGATAAAACATAGTAACAATAAAACATTGCAGTTAAGCATAAAATACAATAAAACAGAGCAGAACAATAGGGAGAGAACAATAGAGAGAGAATAGAGAGAGAAGAACAATACAATGATAACTGTTTTTGGCCTTTTTGTTTCATATATATTATTTTTTTTTTTTTTTTGCACTTTTATTTGTAACTGTAACTGTTCTAGGTTCGGGTCTCTCAAAATGCGATGGCATCTTTGGAGACCCTTTGAAAGTGTGCCTTAGTCTGTGCCGTGCTGTACCCTACGCTAATACTCCACTAGTGTGTGGTAGAGTTGGAAAAATTCACTGATGCAGAGACCAGGTTGGCCAGGACAGGAGGAACAATAATAACGGGTGTCATGCCTATATCCGCGTTTCCTACAGACACAACATTTTCTTTGGGGTGTTCATTGGATAGAGGTACCATGGAGGACATACAGAAAATGCCTCTCGCAGCCGGCTCACTGCATTTGCATTGGGAAGTTGGGGCACAGCACTGTCTGGAAACAGAATGGCTGTGATGATCTCTTCCTGGAATTTAAGGAAGGATCCAGTTCGTCCTGACACTTTGTATAGCACATAAAACGTTCAGCAGAGCCAATTGAAATAGGCATACAGATACATTTTTGTAACAGCATCTGGCCTTACGGGCAATTAAGGACGGTGCCAACAACTGGTCATTGAAGTCCAGGCCTCCCATATTAAGGTTGTATTCGTGGACACAGAGGAGTTTCTCAACAACACCAGTCGCCGTTGGAATTTGGACAGACGTATCTGCGTGAAAGGAGGACAGAACGAAAACATTCCATGTATCCCTCCACTTCACTGCAAGCAAATTATTGCACTTCAAGCAGGCTTTCTCCCCCTGTCTAAGTCAGGATTCTACAAGCCATTGGGGGAAGCCCCGGCAATTAGATTGCACGGTGCCACATGCGCCAATTACACAATCAGACAGGTGACTAAAAAGTGGCACGCTCTTGTAATAATTGTCCACGTACAAGTGGTACCCCTTTCTGAATAAGGATGACACCAAGTCCCAAACAATCTTGCCAGCGCTCCCTATGTAGTCTGGGCAGTTGGGGGGCTCTACGTGACTGTCTTTTCCATCGTAAACAATAAAACTATATGTATAGCCTGTGGCCCTGTCACAGAGCTTATACATTTTGACCCCATATCTGGCACACTTGCTGGGGAGATACTGTTTGAAAGACAAGCGCCCAGAAAACATAATCAGGGATTCATCAACGCAGACAACTTGATCGGGAGTAAACAAGGCTGTGAACTGTTGGTTGAAGTGGTTTACGAGGGGGCTGAATTTTGTGGAGCCGACCGTATTCAAGGTCACCCCAAGGACGACAGAGTTAATTGTCATTAAAATGCATGAACCGCAAGATATGCTTGTGTCGCGTCCTAGTCATGGAAGAAGAGAACACAGGCATATGGTGAATTGGGTCAGTGGACCAATATGACCGCAACTCACTTTTTTAGTTATGCCCATGAGGAGGAATAGGCCCAGAAAGGTCTTAAAATTGGAAACCGTAATAGGTTTCCATTCTCTGGCAATGGTCAAAACGCAGGTGCTAGCAGGTATCTGTGCTGATCATGCTAATGCCGCATTTTTGGGAACCCGGAGGCACTAGTATAGATCTGATCAGATCAAAGATATTGATCCGTTCAGACACTAAACTAGTAAGGGAGGTGTATGGTGTGTGTATGGGTGTTAGCGTTACAGACACTAATCTGACGCTGCCTGGGATTGAAGCTGACCCTCACTGACGCTAAAACCTAAAACTGTTGTCACCCGCTGGGTGATCAAGGGGTTAAACCTTTATTAGGTAATATACAGCGGGTACCCTGATGCTATAAAAGATTGACGGTGAAACTAACCAACTAACTGGCTAACTAGCGTCATCCATGACACTAATACGGCGATCAGAAAATAGATATGTACACTATATTATTATATAAAGAGAAAAAACTGCGCTTAGAAAGAAAAAAAAGAAGAAAAGAACAAGCTGCGGTTATAAGTGTAGCCCACCAAATCAAATTAAAAAAGAGAGAAAACCGCGCTATAAGTGATATAAGAGTCCAATTATGAAGTCCCATATAACATAAAATGAATAGTCCCAATGGTAGTCCAGACAAGCAGGATCAATAGGTGATAAAATTCTTCCAAAGGAAACAGTAATAGTGGACACAATCAGCGGAACACTCCAACATATATCGCGCTTACCAGAAGTAAGGCTTTAAAGGGCGAGTGGCTTAAACCCAGCCTGGGCCTTTAGATGTACACTCCAGGTGAAGCAGGAAGGGCGCCCTCGTCCCGTGTATCCACAGATATAATACGAAAGAATATAACAAAAATATAGCGTAATATTGTTTTAAAAAATATGCCACACCAGAAAGAGAAAATGACACTCAAATACCCTTAAATCACGTGTGATCATATGAAATCCTGCGCTAAATAGCTAGGACAATGGGGTGGGTGTCATGCAATCATGCAAACATAAGTGGAAAAAATATTTTTTAAAGTGAAGGTAAATAGTATAGGTGTAAACTGCAACGACTTCCAAAATCTGCTTACCAGATATAATTGGACAGTCGGCGTGTGTAAAGCACTCCAAAATACGTGAAGGGTTGTGGAAAGAACTCCCAACAGGTGCTGGGACAACTAATAGTGCGAGCTGCTTACCAGAGGGCAAACCCTCATATGCAGATATAGTGAAAAAACGGGAACCAACACCAAAGAATAGATATTAAACGGACCTTCGGGATTGTCCCCTTACCAGACAAATAAGCAAAAAGGCAGATGTACTACGATCCCAGCCATACTCCCGACCAGAATGTCGTGTATGTTCCTTTAATTCCTGTCCGAACAGGAGAACTCAGACCTTTGTGTCTACAACAACTGGCCAAACCCATTCTATTATTCCATTTATTACTTGTACCACTCTTGGGGTAGTCTACATGTTGCAATGCCCTTGTGGCTTGCAATATGTGGGACGAACTAAACGCCCCCTTCAGGTAAGGCTCAACGAGCATATCACCAATATTCTGACAGGGTTCAAAAACCATTCAGTTTCAAAACATTACCGTCTGGTACATGACAGAGACCTCTCCAACACTCTCTTTGTTGGCATTGATCGATATAGACCTTATTGGCGAGGGAGCTCTTTGGTACGAGACATTTCAAAGCTTATACGCCACATGGATTGAATATAGATGTGGACGTTAACGCCTTTATAGACAATTCCTAATGTGCTGTTTTTACGGCCACTCATTTTGGGGGAATAGCATATACTGGAATCGGGGATTAATATTGTCTAAACAGGCATTGACTCCGCCTATGAGGCTGTTCCATCTGAGTCTCTTTTCTTATTTATGGTGTCTCCTCCTCTCTTGAAATTTAAGATTTTTTATTTCATGGTCACTTATTTTAAATATTTTTTTTTTTTTTTTTTTTTTTATTTCACAATTTTTTTTTTTTTTTTTTTTATTTCACAATTTTTATACTTTCATATTGTGGTTTATGCTGGTTCTGTTATCACCCTAGAGGGAGACCTAGTATAGACTGCAATTATGGATTAATATCACTAAGATATACTTTGTCTTTGGCTTTAGTTTTTTTGCTTTTAGTCCTTTTGAAATATGGGATTATTTTTAATTTTTAATTTTTATTTTTTTCTATGTGCTTATTTTATATGATTATATAGCCCTAAGTTTACCTGTTTAGTTAAAGTTTGGAGTCACTACACTACATACAGTATACATGGGTTATGTATCAGCTTCCGGAGAGAGTGGGATATAAATGTGCTGTTTTCTCTGCCATGGTCTTTAGAATATATAATATTTAGTCTAATTATATGCTATTTTAGCTACTTTTTAACTACCAGAGGTGTGAGCACCTTGTCTGTGGGATGTCTATATGACTTCGCTCTGTATGTTAAACAATGAGGATGCCCACACTCAAGATGGCGCTGTTTGTTTATCAGGCAGAGAATGATGCCCAAACTCAAGATGGCGCCGCCTGTCTCCCTAACGGGACTCAGAGCGAGGCTTGAGTAGGGCTTATAACGTGGTGGCTCAGCACGCTGCCCGTCCCCCATTGAGAACGTCAAATGTATGACGAAACGCGTCTGGGAGGGGCGTGCTGACGTCACCACGTCGTTCGATTGAGGACGGGAGTGTGTCCGGAGGCCGGCCGGCTTCGTTTTTACTATCTTTTCAGCTTTTAAAATCCGACTTATGTAAGTGTTATTCCTTTATGATAAATTTACTATATACAGTATCACACTATTGGCTCTTCATTATATATGTGCTGCCGAGTCTGGACAGAGAGGGCAAGACGAGGTATACCATTCTGGTCGGGAGTATGGCTGGGATCGTAGTACATCTGCCTTTTTGCTTATTTGTCTGGTAAGGGGACAATCCCGAAGGTCCGTTTAATATCTATTCTTTGGTGTTGGTTCCCGTTTTTTCACTGTATCTGCATACGAGGGTTTGCCCTCTGGTAAGCAGCTCGCACTATTAGTTGTCCCAGCACCTGTTGGGAGTTCTTTTCACAACCCTTCACGTATTTTGGAGTGCTTTACACACGCCGACTGTCCAATTATATCTGGTAAGCAGATTTTGGAAGTCGTTGCAGTTTACACCTATACTATTTACCTTCACTTTAAAAAATATTTTTTCCACTTATGTTTGCATGATTGCATGACACCCACCCCATTGTCCTAGCTATTTAGCGCAGGATTTCATATGATCACACGTGATTTAAGGGTATTTGAGTGTCATTTTCTCTTTCTGGTGTGGCGTATTTTTTAAAACAATATTATGCTATATTTTTGTTATATTCTTTTGTATTATATCTGTGGATACACGGGACGAGGGCGCCCTTCCTGCTTCACCTGGAGTGTACATCTAAAGGCCCAGGCTGGGTTTAAGCCACTCGCCCTTTAAAGCCTTACTTCTGGTAAGCGCGATATATGTTGGAGTGTTCCGCTGATTGTGTCCACTATTACTGTTTCCTTTGGAAGAATTTTATCACCTATTGATCCTGCTTGTCTGGACTACCATTGGGACTATTCATTTTATGTTATATGGGACTTCATAATTGGACTCTTATATCACTTATAGCGCGGTTTTCTCTCTTTTTTAACACTATATTATTGTCACTGGTGACAGGGGGTGAAAAGGTTAACTGGGTGGTGATCAAGGGATTAAACCTTTATTAGGGGGGTTTCTCAAGGGACCCTAAAGCTACCCGGGCCTACTACTAACTGCTCTAATGCTGATTAGCGTCACAAATGACACTAGTACAGTGATCAGTGAAAAATCTGAAAACTGCACTTGGTGATACAGTGGCAGGTAGTGGAGGGGTTAACTGGGGGGGGGTCGATCAGGGGGTGATCAGAGGGTGAAATGTGTTCCTATGTGGACTGTGTCAGTGTATTGTTAGTGCAGCTCACGTTTGGATGTCCTCTCTCCTCGCTCTGGAACCGAAAAGGATTCCACGAGGGGAGATGACATCACTTCCTCTGCCTGTGTTTACATTACACAGGCAGAGAAGGCTTTTCATTCACCAGAACCAATCAGCAAGTTCAGGCCAGAAATCATTGGCCTAGACCTGAAGACTAATCCGATCGCAGCAGGCACGGCGGGGGCGCATGCGCACCCCTCCGCCCACGGCTTACACACGGGTACGCCCATTTGCTCAGCAGTGCCATTCTGCCGATTTATATTGGCATGCAGCCATCAGCAAGTGGTTAAAGGTGGCTTCTCAAAGCACTTTACAAGGAAAAACACAAGAAATACACAGGGAAAGGGACAATTAAATTAAATCTTGTCTAAAGAAAAACATTTTTAGATTTGAATGAGTTTAGAGAATATGACTCTCTGATGTTCTTAGGAAGTGAATTCCAGAGTTTTAGAGCCTAGCAGGAGAAGGCTCTGTCTCCCATTGAGTGTAGGTGAGTCGGGGGACACACAGCAAACCAGAATTTGAGGAGCAGTGGTTTCAAGGGGGGGTAAGTTGATAAAAGTTCAGAGAGATAATGGGGTGCCAAGCCATGAAGAGCCTTATAGGTGAGCAAGAGGATCTTCAAGTCAAAGCAAAACCTGAGGGGTAGCCAGTGCAAGGACTCCAGGATAGGGGTGATATGATCACTTGTACCAGGCCTAGTCAGGATTCTGGCCGCAGAATTTTGAAGTATTGAAGTTAATCAATAGTGGATTTAGGTACACCAGCGAGTAGAGCATTGTAGTAGTCAAGCCGGGAGAACACAAATGAATGGATCAGCTTTTCAGCTACTGTGTATGATAGCATAGGACAGTCGAGCAATGTTTCTCAAGTGGAAAAAAGATGTTCTGACAACATTTTGTACCTGTGGATCAAAGGTTAAATTAGCATCAAATATCACCCCTAGATTTTTTAATTTAGACTGAAGCTCAAGTACAGTGCCATATATACAGTAAATATTTTATTATATCTTTTCATGTGACACCTAGGGATGAGCGGAACACCCCCCTGTTCGGTTCGCACCAGAACATGCGAACAGGAAAAAAGTTTGTTCGAACACGCGAACACCGTTAAAGTCTATGGGACACAAACATGAATAATCAAAAGTGCTAATTTTAAAGGCTTATATGCAAGTTATTGTCATAAAAAGTGTCTGGGGACCTGGGTCCTGCCCCAGGGGACATGTATCAATACAAAAAAAAGTTTTAAAAACGGCCGTTTTTTCGGGAGCAGTGATTTTAATAATGCTTAAAATCAAAAAATAAAAGTGTAATATCCCTTTAAATTTCGTACCTGGGGGATGTCTATAGTATGCCTGTAAAGGGGCGCATGTTTCCCGTGTTTAGAACAGTCTGACAGCAGAATGACATTTCAAAGGAAAAAAAGTCATTTAAAACTACTTGCGGCTATTGCATTGCCGGTCCGACAATACACATAGAAGTTCATTGATAAAAACGACATGGGAATTCCCCACAGGGGAACCCCGAACCACAATTTAAAAAAAAAATGACGTGGGGGGTCCCCCTAAATTCCATACCAGACCCTTCAGGTCTGGTATGGATTTTTAGGGGAACCCCGCGCCAAAATAAAAAAAAAAAAAAAAACGGCATGGGGTCCCTCCAAAAATCCATACCAGACCCTTATCCGAGCACGCAACCTGACAGGCCGCAGGAAAAGAGGGGGGAACGAGAGAGCGCCCCCCCTCCTGAACCGTACCAGGCCACATGCCCTCAACATTGGGAGGGTGCTTTGGGGTAGCCCCCCAAAACACCTTGTCCCCATGTTGATGGGGACAAGGGCCTCATCCCCAAAACCCTGGTCGGTGGTTGTGGGGGTCTGTGGGCGGGGGGCTTATCGGAGTCTGGAAGCCCCCTTTAACAAGGGGACCCCCATATCCCGGCCCCCCCTGTGTGAAATGGTAAGGACCATTTCACTAAAAAAGTGTCAAAGATGTTAAAAATGACAAGAGACAGTTTTTGACAATTCCTTTATTTAAATGATTCTTCTTTCTTCTATCTTCCTTCATCTTCTTCTGGTTCTTCTGGTTCTTCTGGTTCTTCCTCCGGTGTTCTCGTCCAGCATCTCCTCCGCGGCGTCTTCTTCCCTTCTTCTCCTCGGGCTGCTCCGCATCCATGATGGCATGGAGGGAGGCTCCCGCTCTTCTCTTCATCTTCTTAATCTTCTTTTCTTCTTCTCTTCTTCATCTTCTTCTCTTCTTCATCTTCTTCTCCGGGCCGCTCCGCATCCATGCTGGCATGGCGGGAGGCTCCCGCTGTGTGACGCGTCTCCTCTTCTGACGGTTCTTAAATAATGGGGGCAGGGCCACCCGGTGACCCCGCCCCCCTCTGACACATGGTGACTTGACGGGACTTCCCTGTGACGTCACGGGGAATGCCACAGGGAAGTCCCGTCATGTCCCATGCGTCAGAGGGGGGCGGGGTCACTGGGTGGCCCCGCCCCCCCCGTTATTTAAGAACCATCAGAAGAGGAGACGCGTCACACAGCGGGAGCCTCCCACCATGCCAGCATGGATGCGGAGCGGCCCGGAGAAGAAAATGAAGAAAAGAAGAAGATGAAGAAGAGAAGAAGACGAAGAGAAGAGCGGGAGCCTCCCCCCATGCCATGGGTGCGGAGCGGCCCGAAGAGAAGAAGATAGAAGACGCCGCGGAGGAGATGCTGAACGAGAACACCGGAGGAAGAACCAGAAGAGCTAGAAGAACCAGAAGAAGAAGATGAAGGAAGATAGAAGAAAGAAGAAAGAAGAAGCAATTAAATATAGGAATTGTCAAAAACTGTCTCTTGTCATTTTTAACATTTTTGATAGTTTTTTAGTGAAATAGTAGGGGTACTTTTGTACCCCCTTACCATTTCACACAGGGGGGAGGGCCGGGATCTGGGGGTCCCCTTGTTAAAGGGGGCTTCCAGATTCCGATAAGCCCCCCGCCCGCAGACCCCCACAACCACCGGCCAGGGTTGTGGGGATGAGGCCCTTGTCCTCATCAACATGGGGACAAGGTGTTTTGGGGGGCTACCCCAAAGCACCCTCCTAATGTTGAGGGCATGTGGCCTGGTACAGTTCAACAGGGGGGGCGCTCTCTCATCCTCCCCTCTTTTCCTGCGGCCTGCCAGGTTGCGTGCTCGGATAAGGGTCTGGTAAGGAATTTAGGGGGACCCCCCACGTCATTTTTTTTTCTAATTTGGCCAGGGTTCCCCTTAATATCCATACCAGACCTGAAGGGCCTGGTATGGAATTTAGGGGGAACCCCCACGTCATTTTTTTTTTTAATTTTGGCCGGGGTTCCCCTTAATATCCATACCAGACCGGAAGGGCCTGATATGGAATTTAGGGGGACCCCCCAGGTCAATTTTTTTTTTAATTTTGGTTCGGGGTTCCCCTGTGGGGAATTCCCATGCCGTTTTTATCAATAAACTTCTATGTGTATTGTCGGACCGGCAATGCAATAGCCGCGAGTTGTTTTAAATGCCTTTTTTTCCTTTTTTCCATTTTGCTGTCTGACTGTTCTAAACACGGGAAACATGCGCCCCTTTACAGGCATACTATAGACACCCCCCAGCTACAAAATTTAAAGGAATATTACACTTTTATTGTTTCACTTTAAGCATGATTAAAATCACTGCTCCTGAAAAAACGGCTGTTTTTAAAACTTTTTTTTGCATTGATCCATGTCCTGTGGGGCAGGACACTTTTTATGACAATAACTTGCATATAAGCCTTTAAAATTAGCACTTTTGATTTCTCCCATAGACTTTTAAAGGGTGTTCCGCGGCATTCGAATTTGCTGCGAACACCCCAAATTGTTCGCTGTTCGGCGAACTTGCGAACAGCCGATGTTCGAGTCAAACATGAGTTCGACTCGAACTCGAAGCTCATCCCTAGTGACAACACTGAAGAAATGACACTTTGCTACAATGTAAAGTAGTGAGTGTACAGCTTGTATAACAGTGTAAATTTGCTGTCCCCTCAAAATAACTCAACACACTTTAATGTCTTAATTAATGTCTAAACTGCTGGCAAAAAAGTGAGTACACCCCTAAGTGAAAATGTCCAAATTGTGCCCAATTAGCCATTTTCCCTCCCCGGTGTCATGTGACTCTTTAGTGTTACAAGGTCTCAGGTGTGAATGGGGAGCAGGTGTGTTAAATTTGGTGTTATCACTCTCACTCTCTCATACTGGTCACTGGAAGCTCAACAGGGCACCCTATGGCAAAGAACTCTCTGAGGATCTGAAAAGAATAATTGTTGCTTTACGTAAATATGGCCTAGGCTATAAGAAGATTGACAAGACCCTGAAACTGAGCTGCAGCATGGTGGCCAAGACCATACAGCGGTTTAACAGGACAGGTGCCACTCAGAACAGGCCTCGCCATGGTTGACCAAAGAAGTTGAATGCACGTGCTCAGCGTCATATCCAGAGGTTGTCTTTGGGAAATAGACCTATGAGAGCTGCCAGCATTGCTGCAGAGGTTGAAGGGGTGGGGGGGGTCAACCTGTCAGTGCTCAGACCGTAAGCTGCACACTGCATCAAATTGTTCTGCATGGCTGTCGTCACAGAAGGAAGCTTCTTCTAAAGATGATGCACAAGAAAGACCGCAAACAGTTTGCTGAAGACAAGCAGGAGTCCTTCATAAGTCCTGCCGGCACTGGGGAGCTGCAGTTCATTGAGGGAACCATGAATGCCAACATGTACTGTGACATACTGAAGCAGAGCATGATCCCCCTCCCTTCAGAGACTGGGCTGCAGGGCAATCTTCCAACATGATAAGGACCCCAAACACACCTCCAAGATGACCACTACCTTGCTAAAGAGGCTGAGGGTAAAGCTGATGGACTGGCCAAGCATGTCTCCAGACCTACTGAGTATCTGTGGGGCATCCTCAAATGGAAAGTAGAGGAGCGCAAGGTCTCTAACATCCACCAGCTCTGTGATGTCATCATGGAGGAGTGGAAAAGGACTCCAGTAGCAACCTGTGAAACTCTGGTGAACTCCATGCCCAAGAGGGTTAAGGCAGTGCTAGAAAATAATGGTGGACACACAAAATATTGATACTTTGGGCCCAATTTGGACATTTTCATTTAGGGGTGTACTCACTTTTGTTGCCAGCGGTTTAGAAAAAAGTTGCCAAAAACCAGATTGGAGGGGTTCAAATAGATTATTTAAAGTCACCTTACTATGTAACTGATATGGCAAAGTACTAATGCGCTACCAACAGTGTATCAATACAAATAAAGTGCTAATTAATAAAGTGCATACATATAAAGTGCTAAATGAAAAAAGCAGCTAAACTTCTATAGTGTAACCAACACCTCTAAAAATGTATATCGTGTAGTGAAGTAGCACTAAATATATGTCAACAAAAAAAAAAAGGAATTTCTCAGATGCTCATGGCAAATATAAACTCATAAAAAAGTGTTCAAAGTCCTAAAAGGTGCATCCCATATTTAGTGTTCGACTCGAACATCGTGTGTTCGACCGTTCGCCGAATTACGAATGTTATGGGACGTTCGTGCCAAATTTGAGTGGCGCGTCATGGCCCATAATTCACTGCGGCATCGCAGTGCATTGCTGGCTGATGATTGGCCAAGCGTGCACTATGACCCGCATGCTTGTTCAATCACAGCGCCGTGTGTACAGAAAGCGTAATTGGCCAAAGCCAGGGAGGCTTTGGCCAATTATGGCTCAGGGGGTTTAGTACACGCCCCACACTATATAAGGCCACCTGCGTGGCGGCCTTGTGTAGTGTGTTGCGGTGGAGAGAGATAGATAGACAGAGAGACAATGCCATTTGATTTAAGTTAGATAGAGTAGTATGCATACCAGGTGTTGTATATATATATATATATATATATATATATATATATATATATATATATACACACACTGTATTCAGTTTAGCTAGATCCGTTCTTGTTATTCTCTTCCTAATATACTGACAGGCAGGTGTTTTTACAGTATTTACAGTTAGTGTACTGTGTAACCCTGCACAGTTGCACCTACAGTATAGCTACCTGAAGTCAGGTGCTTGTTGTGCTCCTTCTGATCCTATTAATAGTACAGGCAGGCTCTTGAAGTATTTACAGTTAGTGTACTGTGTAACCCTGCACAGTTGCACCTACAGTATAGCTACCTGAAGCCAGATCCTGGTGTGCTTCTTCTGATCCTATTAATAGCACAGGCAGGCTCTTGAAGAATTTCCAGATAGTGTACTGTGTACCCTGCACAGTTGCACCTACAGTATAGCTACCTGAAGCCAGGTCCTTGTGTGCTTCTTCTGATCCTATTAATAGCACATGCCGGCTCTTGAAGTATTTACAGTTTGTGTACTGTGTAACCCTGCACAGTTGCACCTACAGTATAGCTACCTGAAGCCAGGTGGTTGTGTGCTTCTTCTGATCCTATTAATAGAACAGACAGACTCTTGAAGTATTTCCAGTTAGTGTACTGTGTACCCTGCATAGTTGCACCTACAGTATAGCTACCTGAAGTCAGGTGCTTGTTGTGCTTCTTCTGATCCTATTAATAGCACAGGCAGGCTCTTGAAGTATTTACAGTTAGTGTACTGTGTAATCCTGCACAGTTGCACCTACAGTATAGCTACCTGAAGCCAGGTCCTTGTGTGCTTCTTCTGATCCTATTAATAGCACAGGCTGGCTCTTGAAGTATTTCCAGTTAGTGTACTGTGTACCCTGCACAGTTGCACCTACAGTATAGCTACCTGAAGCCAGGTGTTCTCATACTAATAATACTACAGGCAGGCAGTTGATTCTGCTAGCTGCAGTATAATCAGTATATATATATACATCCCAGTTTTTTGCAGCTACATCTCACTGCAGGTCAATAGTATGTCTAGAAGGCCAACAATGAGAGGCAGACAGTCACAAGCCAATAATAGAGGGCAAGCAGGCTCTGTGTCTAGAGGCAACAGTACTGGTCGTGGACACGGTGCATCCTCATCAGCATGTGGCCGTGGGACACGCTTGGCCTTTTTTTCGGCAGCTGGCCGTGTTGAGCCACAACATGCGGAAGACTTGGTCGAGTGGATGACCAAGCCGTCCTCATCCTCCTCATCCTCTCTCACCCAGGCTCGGGGTACTTTGTCTGTCAAGGCAGCTGCCAACGCAGCCTCTTCCCTCGGCTCAATGGCATCAGTCACTCCTTCCCTAGCCCCACCATGTCCTCCTGAGGAGTCCCTCGAACTGTTTGACCACAGTGTTGGGTACATGCTCCAGGAGGATTCCCAGCGTTTTGAAAACTCCGATGATGGTACTCAGCTAGAGGAAGGCAGTAACGTGAGCCCAGACAGAGGGTGTGCCCAAGGAGGACAGCAATCTGGCAGTCATGTTACCCGTGCTGCAGCATACTGCCAGGTTTGCTCCAGTGATGAGGAGGGAGGGGATGATGAGGTTACTGACTCCACGTGGGTGCCTCATAGGAGAGAGGAGGAGGAGGAGGCCCATCACCAACGAGGCAGGATGCCCTCCAGGGGCCAGCTTAAGGGCACTGACTGCATCACATCGCAGAGCTCCGCATGTGCAGGGCGCTGCTGTCTCTGTGTGTTATTCCAAAAGTTCTTTGGTGTGGGCCTTTTTTGAGACGAGTGCATCAGATTGCACTGCTGCTATTTGCAACATATGTCTCAAGCGTATCTTGCATGGCCAAAACATCTCCCGCTTTGGCACCACATGCTTGACCAGACATATGTTGACCTGCCATGCAGTTCGTTGGTAAGCGTACCTAAAAGACCCACACCAAAGAACAAAGAGGACCTCTCCTTGCTCCTCATCAGCTGGGATCTCCAACCCCACTATACCTTCAGTACTCTCTGAGATCTGCACTGAGAAGAATGAAGGTGTAAAATTAGGTGTGTCACAGCCAAGTACTTGCGGGCAATCTGCTATCGGTACACTGGCGGCAGATTGTACCAGGCAAATTTCCCTGCCCCAGCTGCTGCACCGCAGAAATAAGTTCACTCCCAGCCATCCACATGCCCAGAGGTTGAATGCTAGCTTGGCAAAATTGCTAGCACTTCAACTGCTACCTTTTCAGTTGGTAGACTCTGCCCTCTTCTGTGAGTTTGTGGAATGTGCGGTTCCTCAGTGACAGGTTCCCAAACGCCACTTTTTCTCACGGAAGGCAATTCCGGCTCTCTACCGGCATGTGGAAGGCAATGTCTTGGCCTCGCTGGACAGGGCGGTCAGCGGTAAGGTGCATATTACCATTGACTCATGGTCCAGCAGGCATGGACAGGGACATTACCTAAGTTTCACGGCGCATTGGGTGACTCTGCCGGCAGCTGGGAAGGATGCAGGACAAGGTGCAGTAGTGTTGGAGGTTGTTCCGCCACCACGCCTCCAAAATGCTACTACTGTGATTCTGCCACACCTCTCTCCTCCACCCGCTCCTCTTCTTCTTCCTCCATGGCCTCTTCCTGTGCTTTGTCCTTGGAACCAGCAGTGCTCCGTAGGCGTTCAAGGGGCTACGCAAGTACGAATGACAAAAGATGCCATGCGGTGCTTGAGCTGGTGTGCTTGGGGGTCTGGAGCCACACTGGGGCAGAGATTCTGTCAGCTCTGCAGGGGCAGGTTCAGAGTTGGTTGACGCCACACCAGCTTAAGCCAGGAATGGTGGTTTGCGACAATGGCACCCAGCTCCTCTCTGCCCTCCGACAGAGACAACTGACCCATGAGCCCTGTAGTGGTGCAGCGGTTCTTGGGAAGGTACCCGGGCTTACAGGATGTCCTGAGGCAGGCCAGGAAAGTCTGTATATCCACCGATCATATAATGCCAGTGCTCAGCTGGCTGACCTCCAAAAGGAATTTAACCTGCCCAAGAACCGCCTAATCTGTGACATGCCCACCAGGTGGAACTCAACGTTGGCCATGCTGCAGCAGCTGCACATGCAGCAGAGGGCCATCAATGAGTACCTGTGTGACTATGGCACCAGGACAGGGTCAGGGGAGCTTGTTTTTTTTTCCCACGCCAGTGAGCCATGATCATGCATGCACTGTCCTGTCACCATTTGAGGAGGCCACAAAGATGGAGAGCAGTGACAGTGCATGCATCAGTGACACTGTCCTCCTTGTCCACCTGTTGGAGCACACGCTGCGTGGAATAATGGACAGGGCACTTGAGGCAGAACAGAGGCAGGAAGAGGAGGACTTCATTAGCTCTCAAGGCCCCCTTTATCCAGACAGTGTTCCTGCGTGCCCGCCGATCACACAGGAAGAGGAGAAGGATTGTGTCAGCATGGAGGTGGAGCCTGGCACTCAGCATCAGCAGCAGTCTTTAAGGTATAATTTACAGTCCCAAGAAACCCATGGACTTGTACGTGGCTGGGAGGAGGTGGCTGCGGATCATGTCGTCCTTAGTGACCCAGAGGACTCCGGACCGAATGCCTCAGTAAATCTACGCTGCATGGCCTCCCTGATCCTGCAAAGCCTGCGGAAGGATCCTCGTATTCGTGATATCAAGGAGAGGGATCGTTACTGGCTGGCAACCCTCCTTGATCCACATTACAAGGGTAAGGTTGCGGACCTTATCTTGCCATCGCAGAGGGAGCAGAGGATGAAACATCTTCGGGAGGCCTTGCAGAAAGGTCTGTACAATGCGTTCCCAGAGACTGGGAGGTTACAAACTCCTGTTCCTGGACAACATGTTGCTGAGGCTTCGGTCAGTCAAAGAAGGAGCGGTGGAGAACGTGGCCGTCTGACTGATGCGTTCAGACAATTTTTTAGTCTGCAGCCCCAAGATATGATCAGTTCCAGCAACCATCACCAGCGTCTGTTTTACATGGTGCAGGAATACCTAGGGGCAAGATCTGACTTGAACACCTTTCCCACCGAAAATCCTCTGGGTTACATACTTTGGGTCTTGAGGATGGATCACTGGCCAGAGCTTGCACAGTATGCAATTGAGCAGGGGGTGTAATTACAATTTTTGATGCAATACTTTGCAGCAGGGCTCGTTCCTGCGCTCCAACTAGAGTATCTGTGAGGGGTTGCAGTGTTGTGACACCAGCACCAGTGCCTAAGGCCCAATTTTTCAGCCCCTGTTTAACAGGGGCGTGTGATTACAATTTTTGATGCAATATTTTGCAGGAGGGCTCATTCCTGTGCTCCAACTAGAGTATCTGTGAGGGGTTGCAGTGTTGTGGCACCAGTGCCTAAGGCCCAATTTTTCTGCCCCTGTTCAACAGGGACATGTAATTACAATTCTTGATCTAATATTTCACAGCAGGGCCCGTTTCGGCGCCCACCAAGAGTAACTGTGAGGACTTACATTGTTGTGACACCAGCACCACCACTACCATCACCAAAGGCCCAATTTTTCTGACCCTGTTCAACAGGGGCATGTAATTACAATTCTTGAGCTAATATTTCACAGCAGGGCCCTGTGAAGGCTTACAGTGTTGTGGAAACACCAACACCTAAGGCCCCAATTTCTGCAGAGTATATAGGGCAGGCCCCTACTTTCAAACATCCAACTTCCAAACGACTCCTACTTGCAAACAGAAGGAGACAACAGGAAGTGAGATGAAATCTACCACTAGGAAGGGAAATTCTCTCCTGTAAGAGTTAATATGGGAAAAACATTTCTCCTTTCCACTGATGCTTGATCACCAATCCTTTTTTCACTAAAAACCCCAAATTTTCAAAAAACATTTGTCATTGGGACAGAAAGTGAGGTGAAATCTTCTGAAGAGAACATAGACAGCAAAACAAATGTCACAGGGGTGATAACCCTTCCCTATGTTTTCCAAAAAGCTTAAAACAGATTTTTTTGGCTGGAGCTAAACACTTTAAAAATGTACCAGTTCAAAATTACAATCAGATTAAACTTAACAACAAACCTACAGTCCCTGTCTTGTTTGCACCGCTTGTATACTGCTGTTCAGAGGGCCTAGGGCCCCACGCCTTTCCTTTTTTTAATTTGAGTGCGGGGTTCCCCTTAATATCCATACAAGACCCAAAGGGCCTGGTAATGGACTGGGGGGTACCCATGCCATTTGTCTCACTGATTTTCAACCATATTACCGGGACCCGACATTACATTAAAGCCATAAGCAGTTTTAAATTACTTTTATTCCTTTAAAAATGTAATTTTGTGCAGGGACTGTTCTAAGCACGGGAAACACGCGCCACTTTACAGGCATACTATAGACACCCTTAGGTAGGATTTTTAAAGGAATATTTCACTTTTTTTTTCACTTTAAGCATCATTAAAATCACTGCTCCCGAAAAAACGGCCGTTTTTAAAACTTTTTTTTGCATTGATACATGTCCCCTGAGGCAGGACCCGGGTCCCCAAACCCTCTTTAGGTCAATACCATGCAAATTAGCCTTTAAAATTAGCACTTTTGATTTAGAACGTTCGAGTCCCATAGACTTCAATGGGGTTCTAAAGTTTGCATGAAGTTTCGGTCCGTTCGCAGGCTCATCTCTACCCATAATATATATATGAGCAATAATGCAATGAAATCTAGTAAAGTGTATCACATAAAACTAAACTAAAAGTAAATTGTTTCCCAGGAGTAATCAACATCCAAAAAAATCAGGTGACTCAGAGAGATGATCAGTTCCAAAGTTAAAAATATAAATCAGAGTAGATAAGGGGGATAAGGACAGGTGAAAGAGTCCAAATTAAAGATGTAAGATGGTAAACATGTCTTTTTGCAATCCTCCCCCAGTAGTGCTAGCCTCTCACCTTATAGATAGACCCCAACGGGTCTAATGGGGCAACAGTGAACGACCAGCCTGTTGCTGAAGCTTTCCTCACAGCTTTAAGGGATCACTGCAGCTTTTGTCCAGTCTCCACGGTCTTTTCCTAGAAGAAATTTTCTCCCAATCCTATAGGTGGGGCAACAGTAAACGACCAGCCTTTTGTTGAAGCTTTCCTCACAAGGTCCAAGGGATCGCTGTAACTTTTTCTCTGGTCTCCATGGTCCTTTCCTAGAAAAAAGTTTCTCCCAATCCACAGGATAGAAAATAAAAAAGAAGGCTCTCCATAGTGTAGCAGGTTAAAAGGTTCAAAAGTAATTTATTAAAAAAATCTAAAAACCCCTTTACAATAAAAACGGCAACAGCAGGCCAGGCAGCAAAAAAAGATGTCAAACAAATGAAAAGACTTCCGTTCACGGCCGTAACCGGAAATGACATCACTAAGCTCCTCCCAAATAGTTGCGTCACAACACACATGACTTCATCAAGGGTACAGGTGCTGGGTGACGGTGGTGATCTTAAATAGCAATACTAATCACGTAAATGGACAATGTGTACATGAGGCATAAGAGCAAAGGACTCTGGGTAAATCAGATTGGCAAAGCAAAAGACTCTCACTAATATAGTTACATACTCACAAGAAGTGGTATAAAAACAGATACTGGTAGAAAAAAAAGGGGGGAAAGGATGAGCAAAAAAGGGGGAGTGAGAGGGGAAAAAAAAATGAAGAGCGAAAAAGGAAGAGCGAAAAAGGAAGAGCGAGAGAAAAAAAAAGAAAGAAAAATGAGAGAGCGAAAAAGGACAAGTGAAAAAGAAAGAGCGAAAAAGGAAGAGCAAAAAGAAAAAAAATAAAAGAGCGAAAAAGGAAAAGCGAAAAAGGAAGAGCGAGAGAAAAAAATAAAAAAAATAAAGGAGAGCAAAAAAGCAAGATCGAAAAAAGACGAGTGAAAAAGGAAGAGCGAAAAAGGAAGAGCGAGAGAAAAAAAGAACGACAAAGGAAGAGCGAGAGAGAGAAAAAAAAAAGAAAAAACTACATTATATCAATAATCAGAAATAAAGCAATTTAAATCAAACTCAATGTTAAGAGGGGGGGGGGCAAAGGATTGCATTTCAAATATCCATCGAGATTTGGATTTGCTAAGAGAAATAACTTTATTGCTTCCTCTCCAGTTGGGCTTAAATTTTTCAATACCCCAAAATGAGAGGGAACTGGGATCCTTACCATGAACTTCTGAAAAATGTTGAGAAACAATGTTTAGGGTAACCTGACTTAAAGCGGTTGTATACCAGCTGAAATTTTTTTTTTTTTTACCCCTGTAAAGCAAAAGGCATAATGAGCTAGTATGCACCGCATACTAGCTCATTATGAAATACTTACCTTAGAACGAGGCGTTGGTATCTTACCTGGTCCACGCCGAGGGAGCTGTCATGTTGCCTCTGCGTGTCTTCCGGGTATCACGGTTCCAGCGCTGTGAGTGGCTGGAGCCGCGATGTCATCACTCCTGCGCATGCGCGCGGGAGATTTCTTACCCAGCAAGGTCCGGCAGCTGCCAGGCCTTCAGCCGAGAATCCCCTGTGCGCATGCGCCGCTGCAGTCAGCGGCTCATAGCAAGGGGAATATCTCCTAAACCGTACAGGTTTAGGAGATATTTTTTTTACCTACAGGTAAGCCTTATTGTAGGCTTACCTGTATGTAAAAGTTAAAAAAAAGACTATACAACCACTTTAATATTTTGAACATATTTCCCAAGTCTTTTTCAGAGGGGTCTCTTGGTTCTGCCCACGTACTGGAGATTACATGACCATTCCAGTACATAGACTACACCCTCTGTTTTACATGAGATGAAATCTTTAATAGTATACTTCTTTCCTGTTGTATTAGCACTGAACTCTTCCTTTTTCTTTTTTCTAAAGGTCGTATGACGACAAGCATAGCAATTTTTGCATGGATAAAAACCCTTACCCTCAAAGAAGGTAAAGGTTTTTCTAGACGGGGGATCCAGAACATTTTTTCCTAACAAATCACAAAGTGTGGGAGCCCTTCTATAGACGAATCTGGGGAGTGTAGGTAATACTTGACTTAAATGGTGATCAGCTGTTAGAATCTTCCAGTGTTTTCTAATGATCGACTCAAATTTCTTGAATTGCACACTTTAATCGAGAATTAATAGGATGTCAGTATAGTTAGATTCTTCTTTCAAAAGATTATGTCTTTCAATATTTTTCACTTCTTCAATTTTTTGTTGTAAAAGGATTTCTCATACCCTTTATCTAAGAATCGCTCTCCAATAAATTCTGCTTGTTGTTTATAATCAGATTCAGATGTTCAATTCCTTCTTATGCCCCATACACACGGTCGGACTTTGTTGGCTCAAACTTGTCTTGCATACACACGGTCACACAAAGTTGTTGGAAAATCCGATCATTCTGAACGCGGTGACGTAAAACACGTACGTCGGGACTATAGTGGCCAATAGCTTTCATCTCTTTATTTATTCTGAGCATGCGTGGCACTTTGTCCGTCGGATTTGTGTACACACGATCGGAATTTCCGACAACGGATTTTGTTGTCGGAAAATTTTATAGCCTCCTCTCAAACTTTGTGTGTCGGAAAATCCGATGGAAAATGTGTGATGGAGCCTACACATGGTCGGAATTTCCGACAACAAGGTCCTATCACACATTTTCCGTCAAAAAATCTGACCGTGTGTACGGGGCATAAGTCCGAACAGTTGTCCCTTTGGAATATTCAACAACCAGGATGAATGATGACAATGTTTTTTTTTTTAATTTCCCGCTCTTCCTTTTTTGCTCTTTATTTTTCTCGCTCCTTTTTTCTCTTTCCGTTTCGCTCTTCCTTTTTTTTTTTTCTAAATTTATTTATTTTTACCTTTTGCTCTTCCTTTTTCGCTTTTCCTTTGTCGCTCTTTTTTTTTTTTTTTTTCCTTTCGCTCTTCCTTTTTCCCTTTTTTTTTCTACCAGTATCTGTTTTTATACCACTTCTTATGAGTATGTAACTATATTAGTGAGAGTTTTTTGCTTTGCCAATCTGATTTACCCAGAGTCCTTTGCTCTTATGCCTCATTTACACATTGTCCATTTACATGGTTAGTATTGCTACTTAAGATCACCACCGTCACCCAGCACCTGTACCCTTGATGAAGTCACGTGTGTTGTGACACAACTATTTGGGAGGAGCTTGGTGACGTCACTTCTGGTTACGGCCGTGACCGGAAGTCTTTTCATTTGTTTGACATCTTTTTTTGCTGCCTGGCCTGCTGTTGCCATTTTTATTGTAAAGGAGTTTTTAGATTTTTTTAATAAATTACTTTTGAACCTTTAAACCTACTACACTATGGAGAGCCTCCTTTTTTATCTTCTATCTTGCGGATTGGGAGAAACTTTTTTCTAGGAACGGACCGCGGAGACCAGAGAAAAAGTTACAGCAATCCCTTGGACCTTGTGAGGAAAGCTTCAACAACAGGCTGGTCGCTTACTGTTGCCCCACCTATAGGATTGGGAGAAAACTTTCTTCTAGGAAAAGACCTTGGAGACCGGACAAAAGCTGCAGTGATCCCTTGAAAGCTGTGAGGAAAGCTTCAACAACAGGCTGGTCATTCACTGTTGCCTCATTAGACCCGTTGGGGTCTATCTATAAGGTGAGAGGCTAGCACTACTGTGGGAGGATTGCAGAAAGACATGTTTACCATCTTACATCTTTAATTTGGACTCTTTCACCTGTCCTTATCCCCCTTATCTATTCTGATTTATATTTTTAACTTTGGAACTGATCATCTCTCTGAGTCATCTGATTTTTTTGGGTGCTGATTACTCCTGGGAAACAATTTACTTTTAGTTTAGTTTTATGTGATACACTTTACTGGATTTCATTGCATTATTGCTCAGATATATATAATGGGATGCACCTTTTAGGACTTTGAACGCTTTTATATGAGTTTATATTTGCCATGAGCATCTGAGAAATTCCTTTTTTTTTTTTGACGTGCTATATTTAGCGCTACTTCACTACATGATATACATTATTATGTAACTGAGATATCACAGCCCGCTCAAGGATCTTGGCAAGGAAGAGTAAGTTAGACAGTAGGCAAAAGTTGTTTAAAATGTCCAGGGCCATGTTTGGTTTTTTTGGTACCGGGTGATGGTGGCAGTTTTGAGGAATGTTGGTACAAAGCCGGTGCTAAGGGAGTCATTTATGATATTGAGAATAATGGGGCATAGAGAACTGTAACAGGATTTAAAGAAATGGGTGGGAATAAGATCAAGTATGCAGATGGAGGATTTCATATTAGAGACCAATTTGGTTAGAGATGCAAAGTCAAGTAGAGAGAAGTGGAAGAGAGAAGAGCCAGTAAAACTAGGTGGGTCAGGAACTGATGTGGATAAAACATGTGGTGTGGTAAGAATTTTATGTTTTATTTTGTAAATTTTTGAGGAAAAAAATGGTAATGTGGAGGGACTATGAGGTTTTAATAGCCTGTCAATGGTGCAGAAGCCTTATCTAGGGTTGCTAAAATTTTTTGCAATAGCATGGGAGGAAAAGTTTGATCTAGCAGTCTCAATTTTATCCTTATAGACACACAAATTGTCTTTCCATGCCTGCTAATGGGCAGTCAAGTCTTCGTGAGACTGCTTTCATTGATCGTAGGTGAGAATTATACCACGGAGCCAGATGGGAGAATGAGATGGTTCGAGTTTTTAATGGTGCAAAGGTATCAAGGGAAGATGAAAGAGCCTGATTAAGGGCATCTATTTTGTCAACAAGGATGTCAGTAGAGGAGATGCAGAATAGGGAGGAAGTAACAGAATTAGCAAATTTGAGCTGATCAATAGAAGCCCAGTTGCTTCTATCAATCTTGATGTACTGACAGCCTATCTCTGTACAAATACCCCAAAATAACCCCTTTTTGGAAAGTAGATACCCCAAGGTATTTAGGAATAGGTCTGGTGAGTTTTATGAAGCTGTCATTTCTGTAACAATTTTTGGAAAACAAAGAAATTAAATTAAATTTGTTTTTTTTTTACACTTTTGTTTTACATACTGTCACCAGAGCAGTACAGTGTCACCATATGGCTGGTGCATCGGTCGGTGATCAGGGAAACTGACTGGTGACAGTATGTAAAAACATTTTTTTATAATTTCTTTCAACAATTCTTTTCCTTTTTTTCCCCTTTTTTTTAACATACTTTTTTTGCACTATGATTGCTTTTTACAGTGATGATTACTGTATGAGCAATCATTTTTACTCTGAGAATGGACTCCATTTGTGTGCCATTATGTACTATCGTGATAGCTGTGATTGACCAAAGCTTCTACTGTGATTTGCCCTGTACCTTGTGATCATTATATGTTATAATAACACACAACGGCTATGAATGACATTGCTTGTTTACAACTGACATGTAACTGCTGTGATTGGTCATAGCGATCACATTCTACCAGGGCTGTGCATAGTGGCTCAGTACAATGATCTGTGTTCCACTGTGTCAGGTGGCCCCTACAGCATGGCGCCGTGAGTGTGGACATTTTTTTATCTATCTCATGCTGTAGGGCAGACAGGTGCAGATCCGTTTCCGGCAATCCCAGCCAGCCCGGGGAAGCACTCTTCAATCCTTCACCATGAGAGAGACACCGCATCACTGGTTTCACACTGCTAACATCCACACAAGGTAGGCAGGGATCTCCTGTGACACCATTCACACTTTTTTCCCTACTTCCTGTTTAGGGTTTTTTTTCCCATTAATCTTTCACATTTACATTTTATATTATTAATTATAAATGTTTCACGTATCACAATATTTATTTATTTTTTCCACTTTTTCACATTTCATCACTTTCATACTCCATTCACAATACAATCATTATCTTCCAGATTGATACGGATTGTTCAAGATCATCCACCCTCTCAGAGATTGTATTGTGATGACCTGACCTGACATTTAGCTGACCGCTTGATCTGATTTGGGTTTTCCCACCTCAGATCCAGGCTGGGCATATGTTGGGGCCCCTTCTTCCATTCCCTTTGTCCTCATGAGAGCCGGTACATTTTTCGAGCTGATCTGTAAGTATCAGTTTACTCATATATTATTAACCCTTTCATGACTAAGCCTATTTTTGACATTTGGTGTTTACAAGTTAAAATCCGTATTTTTTGCTAGAAAATTACTTAGAGCCCCCAAACATTAGATATATATTTTTAGCAGAGAATCTAAAGAATAAAATGGCGATTGTTGCAATATTTTATATCACACGGTATTTGTGCAGCGGTGTTTTAAATGCAACTTTTCGGGAAAAGGGACACTTTCATGAATTTTAAAAAACCAAACAGTAAAGTTAGCCCAATTTTTTTGTATAATGTGAAAGATGATGTTACGCCGAGTAAATAGATACCAAACATGTCACGCTTTATAATTACACGCACTCATGGAATGGCGACAAACTACAGTACCTAAAAATCTCTATAGGCGACGCTTTAAATTTTTTTTACGGTTACCAGGTTAGAGTTACAGAGGAGTTCTAGTGCTAGAATTATTGCTCTTGCTTTGACGATCACGGCAATACCTCACATGTGTGATTTGAACACCGTTTACATTTGCGGGCGCGACTTCCGTATGCGTTTTCTTTGCTGCGCAAGCTCACGGGGACAGGGGCGCTTTAAAAAAAAATTTTTTTCTTATTTATTTTATTTATTTTTTATTAATAGATTGTGTTTTTTTTAAAATGTTTTTGATCACTTTTATTGCTGTCACAAGGAATGTAAACATCCCTTGTGACAGTAATAGGTGGTGACAGGTACTCTTTATGGAGGGATCGGGGGTCTTTTAGACCCTTTTGAACCGTTTTAGACCCTTCCTCTAAAAGACCCCCAATCCCTCCTTTGCAGTTCAAAGTATTCAGATCACCGTTTTCGGCAATTCTGAATACTGTATATTTTTTTAAAACCAGCGCCATTGGCAGCCGAGTAAACGGGAAGTGGCGTCATGACGTCGCTTCTGTGTTTACTATTAGGAGGCTGGAACAAAGCCGCTTACAGCTTCATTCCAGACTGTCACTAGCCGCCGGAGGCGGTGGATTGGTCATCGGGCCTCTCGATGGAACGGGAAGCCCGGTAAGAGCGGCGGGAGGGGGGGATGTTCCCTCCCGCTCCTCTGGTATAACAGCCGAGTGGCTTTTGTTATACCTGGAAAGCCGATCGTCGGCTCTAAAAAACAGTACCGTGATGATGCCTGCAGCTGCGGGCATCATCCCGGTATAACCCCCGAAAGCCGAATACGCACATCTGTGTACGCTCGGCGGGAAGGGGTAAGGGAACTTTCTTGGAATTTTCTGAAATTTTCCCCTCCCTCGATTTTTACGAAGGGTTTATTGTTTTTTCATATCTGACTTTTTCTGTACTTACAGTGAATTATTGCTTAGTTATTGATGAGTGATCGTGTTTCACAAAGCACGTAAAGTTCTTTTATTCATATGATGCCAAGACAGATCGGCTATTTATCCAGCATGTATCTAGTTGTGTGTATATTTATAACTATGCATTATCATTGTATACAATATATATGTCCTTGTTATATTTGTATTATTATGTCAGCCTATTTGTATATGGTTGTGTTTATGTTTTGAAAACTTTATCATGCATTTCTAGACCACGGAACTGCATTTGATACAATAAAGGTTTTATTTTATATATACTCTATATACACTTATTTTTACAGTAACAAGCTTCATTTAAAGACCCATTCTATCTCCTTGGTTTTTATTTCAAATGTTGCCGTTTCTGCTAAACTTAAAGTGGACATGAACTCAAAAAAAGTGAAGATATGTTATGTTCCTGGGGAAATCTAGCAATGTTAATTATGCCTAAGTAGCACCCTGGAGGTTTTACCATTTTATTTGAATTTCACCTTAAACTGTGCACCTGATATGTGGGTGTACCTAGACACTCATGGCCTACAGACACATAGCTGTATATCAGCAGTGTGGGATCTAAATGACTGCTATTCTCATGTGATTTGATGTGAAATTTCAGGAGGTCTATTTACAACGCAGAGAATGTAATATGCACAAGCCTTAAAGTGTTACTAAACTCACAACAGTAAAATCTGTCTGTATATGCAGCATAGCATGCTTGTTATACTCACTGTGGAACTTAAGGGTTTAAACTTCTGCATTATGTAAAAAGGCTGTTTTATCCTGTATGCACAGATGCTCCCCCTCCTGCAATGTCTAGCTTGGGAAGGTCAGCTAACACACAGGCAATAGCCAACCTGCTGTCAGAAACCATGAATCAGACTGAGAAAGGAGTACAGTTAAATTACACTTGTTAGGATAACATAAAAAAGGTAGAGTAAACGTAGTCAAAACATAGCCAGAGTTCAGGAACTGGAATGGATAGTCAGACAAGCCAAAATGGAGCCAGAGAAAAGCGTAGTAGAACAGTAAACAGGATTTGGAGCCAGAAGGAATGTCAGTGTCACGGTCCTTACCGTGTCATGCAAATGGCCAGGTGTGGTCACGCCCCAAGTGGCTCAAGGAGGTATTGAACACATGTCTTTCTGTTTACTGCTCCTGTTGTATTGCCTCTGAGTCACACCTCAGTTCACTATTCAGCCTGGTTTCTGGCTATACTCCGGATCTTGCTTTGCAACTGGTTCCTGTCACTCCTGGTTCAGCTGAGGCAGTTTATCTAATCAGCTGGGTATAAAACACTGCCTCACTCTGAGGGCTTTGTCAGTTCATTGTCTCTTGTATTGCCAAAGGTTCCTGTGTTCTTGTTTTCAAGTTGCAGTGTTCCAAGACTGACTCCGGCTTCTGATCCTGGCTCTTTTCCTCATTAACTCTGACTTCTGGAATCCCTGACTACAGCTTCACCTTGACAATCCTTTGGTGAATTCCTGTCCAGCCCCCGTGCACAGATTCACAGCCCAGGTAGCTTTTTACCTTGTTACCGTGGGCTGTGTGTATTTGCAAGGGTGAGCCTACATCTCTGCATTATGGACTCCAACCAAGGTAAGCCCTTACATAATGAACTGACCATCATGGAGTCCGCAGAGATGTACAAGATGCTCACCTACCTTGGTCAGCAAGTATCCGGCCTGGGCCAGACCATCTTGGAGCTGCAGCAAGAAGTCTTGTTGTTTAAAACTACAGAACGTCCAGCCCCGGAACCATCATGTCCTGAACCATTTGTTGTGATGCCAGAGAGGTTTGATGGTAACCGTGCATCCTTCTTGTGTTTTAGGATGGATTGCGAGCTGTTGTTTGCTCTTAAGCCTAAGTCATATGCCACAGATTATATAAAGGTTTGCACTACCATCAACCTGCTTACTGGGCAAATCAAAACATGGGCTCATCAGCTACTACAGGAAAGGAGTCCAGTTTTGGACAGCTGGGAAGCATTCATGTTTGCTCTGGACTCTCACATTACAGTTTCAAAGAAAACCAGGGTTCCCAAGTCTGCTCCTAGTTCACGTGGCCTACGGGTACCCAGGGACAGGAACACCCTGTACAGATATGACTCCAAGCCTTTCCAGTACGTGCCAAGCCATGAAGCTTTAAACCCACAAAGTCTAGACCCTCCTGAGGATATACACACACCTCCCCTGGAAGATGAGGAACCCATGGAGATCGGGGTCCTCCTGTCCAAGCTGTCTAAAGTTGAAAGAGAGCGGTGGTCTTTGTTTCTATTGTGGAGAAAGAGGGCACTTTATCTCTCTCTGCCCAACTCGCCCATCTCGGCCAAAGGATCTTCAAGTAGGTACTATTAGGATCCATTCTGCTACCCCTGCTTATCAGCCTGGAAACTGCCAAGGTTGCTGTAAGACCTGTCCACGTTCAATGACACAAGTCGGTACCCAGACTACAGTGGTCAACGATACCGGTGTCCCTCAAGAATCCGTAACCAGTATCCCAGAGAAGCTCCTACCATCTGGTCTAGAGGCAACTATGCAACCTTCTGACAACAACCCAGTTCCTGCAGTCATCCCAAGCTCCATAATGGTAAGTGCAGAAACATCATCCTGTCCTGCCAAGGAAGTTTTACCACCTGACTGCACGTATGCCTCGAATGGCACCATAGTCCGTAAGCAAGAACTGGAGATGTTTGAAAAAGCTTTGCAGGCGACAAAAGTCTCCCCTGCAAGAACTTCTCAAGCAACAATGCCCAAAGGGAGTAAGAAAAAGTCTACTTACACTACTGTTGGTACATATGGTATGGATGCCTATGACGAACTACCTGTTCACGCCCAGAGGGCATTTCTAAGGGGGGAACTGTCACGGTTCCTACCGTGCCCTGCAAACGGCCAGGCATGGTCATGCCCCAAGTGGCTCAAGGAGGTATTGAACCCATGACTTTCTGTTTACTGCTCCTGTTGTATTCAGTGTTGCCAACCTAACAGATTGAAATTTACTGACACGACACCCAAAATTTACTGGCACAGCCACGTTTTTGCTGGCATTTCCAAAAGTTACAAAATTACAGTTTTAAGTACAAATTTCACTATTTAGGCTACAAACAAGTACAGTATGTGATTAGCAGTGTGATTTAAGGTAGATTATAAGGCAAAAAACATATTTCTTATTTTATTTTCAATATAGTAAGTAAGTAGCTCAGGGACAGGACTCAGGAGGGCAAGAAATTAGAATGGGCGGTACACACATGAAATTGACTCTCACAGTGATACTGACAGCAGTGTGCAGCACTACAGATTACCGACAGGACATGTCCCCTCCTGAGTCACAGTGACAGTCTCTCTCCAAGCCAGGTGGTCCCTCCAGTCCAAACAGCACTGATGGTCCCGCTCCTGGCCTGCCTTGCTCCCATTGCGCAGACCCACACACAAGGCTCTGTCCGCTCTGTTTATCTCCCTTGCACCATGACATCCCAGGACATGCTCAGGCACCACCTCCACCAGAGCCGCCAGAACACACTGTAACAGGCACTCGTATGGTCTTGGCTGGCTCCGAGCTTCACAACCATATTTCTTACTGTAAACCTTTTCTTTTTACTGACATTTACTGGCAGGAGAAAATTGCCCGTTTTTTACTGGCTGCCAGTAAAAATACTGATGGTTGGCAACACTGGTTGTATTGCCTCTGAGTCATACCTCAGTTCACTATTCAGCCTGGTTTCTGGCTATACTCTGGATCCTGCTTTGCAACTAGTATCTGTTACTCCTGGTTCAGCTGAGGCAGTTTATCTAATCAGCTGGGTATAAAACATTGCCTCACTCTGAGGGCTTTGTCAGTTCATTGTCTCTTGTGTTGCCAAAGGTTCTTGTGTTCCTGTGTTCTTCTTTTCAAGTTGCAGTGTTCCAAGACTGACTCCGGCTTCTGACCCTGGCTCTGTTCCTCGTTAACTCTGACTTCTGGAATCCCTGACTACAGCTTCACCTCGACAATCCTTTGGTGAATTCCTGTCAAGCCCCAGTACACAGTACTACACAGTCACAGCCCAGGTAGCTTTTTACCTTGTTACCGTGGGCTGTGTGTATGTGCAAGGGTGAGCCTACATCTCTGCATTATGGACTCCAACCAAGGTAAGCCCTTACAGTCAGCCAAGCAAGTCTTTAACAGGAACACAGGAAAGCGTCTCCAGAGATGTGACAAAGGTGAAGGCAGAGATCATCTGGACTGAACGGCAGTGCTGACGAGCAGGATATCATCAACAGGTGAGTAACCGTTGAGAGATAGGAGCTGGCAATTAGCCGACAGCTGAGCGGCCAGCTCAGAGAAGGAAGGGCTGAGCCCAGCCCTGACAGTACCCCCTCCTCAATGACCCCTCCCCCTCGGAGGACCACCAGGCTTGAGGGGAAAACATCTATGGAAAATCACACGGGAGGACAGGGGCATGTACGTCCGAGGATGAGACCCAAAAGCGTTCGTCTGGACCGTACCCTTTCCAAAGCACCTGGTACTGTATGTGCCCACGAAACCTATGGGAGTCAACAATTGACTGTACTTCATACTCCTTATGGTTCCTATACAGGGTGAGGACGAAGCACCAAGGTGGTAAAGCAGTTGCAGACCAAAGGTTTTAATAAGGAGGCATAAAATACATTTGAGATACGCATATTAGAAGGAAGGTCTAATGCGGTAAGCAATTGAGTTAATCCTGCGAAGAATACGGAAAGGCCCAATAAACCGAGATGCGAACTTCAGAGAGTGAACACGAAGTCGGAGGTTGTGAGATGACAGCCAGACCCTGTCCCCAATCTGGTAGGACGGCACAGACAGGCGTCTGTGGTCAGCATGGAGTCTGTACCTATCATTAGCATGTCGCAAAGCCTCCTGGACTTGTGCCCAAGTGGAACGAAGACCACGGAGATGCTCCCCCAACGCAAGAATACTCTGCGGAACAAATGAGTCAGGCAACATGGAAGGTAGGAAACCAAAGTTCACCATAAACAGGGATAATCGGGAAGCAGAAGACACTATTGTGAGCGAACTCCACCCACGGTAAGAGGTCTGACCAGTTGTTATGATGGTCAGAGATATAGCAACCTAGGAATTGCTCCAAGGACTCATTGGCTCATTCTGCGGCCCCATTAGACTGCGGGTGATACGCAGAGGAGAAATCAAGCTGAATTCCCAACTGTGCACAAAAGGTTCACCAGAACCGGGACACAATCTGACTACCCCTGTCTGAGACAATCACTTTGGGTAGCCCATGTAAGCGAAAGATCTCCTGAGCAAAAATGGAAGCTAGTTCCTTAGAAGTAGGCAACTTCTTAAGTGGAATACAAAGAGATATTTTCAAGAACCGGTCAACCGCCATAAGGATAATTGTGTTGCCCTGGGAGTTGGGTAACTCCACAATGAAATCTATAGACAGGTGGGTCCAGGTCCTCTCTCCATTGGGTATGGGTTGTAGGAGGCCCACTGGAAGGTGTCGTGGAGTGGAGTGGTCACAAGGTTTCTCAGGAGGAGCATGAACCTGAACAGCAAGAATTTTGTCACCCAAAGAAGAAGTAAGACTGGTGCGAACCGTAGCCAGAATATTATCAGGAGGAATCACAGGAACTGGAACCGACTCCATCTCGGAAGTGGAGGAAAATTGTCGTGACAAAGCGTCAGCCCTTACATTCTTAGTACCGGGTATGAATGAGACAATGTAATTGAAACTAGACAAGAAAAGAGCCCATCGCTCCCTTCTGGGAGAGAGGCATTTAGCTTCAGACAAGAATGTTAGATTCTTATGGTCAGTAAGAATGAGAACCGGCACAGTGATACCTTGGAGGAGATGTCTCCATTCTTTCAGGGCTAAAATGACCGCTAACAGCTCTCTGACACCAATCTCGTAATTGCACTCTGCAGGTGACAATTTCTTGGAAAAGTAGTCACAAGGATGCATAGTGCTCTCAGAGGTAGGACGTTGAGACAGAAGGATGCCAACTCCAGTCTCAGAAGCATCAACCTCAAGGATAAATGGTAACGTAGGATCAGGATGTGCCAACATAGGAGCAGAAACAAAAGCAGCCATGAGACTCTCAAAGGCCTTAATGGACTCCGTAGACCAACTCTCTGGGTCACAGTCCTTTCTGGTCATATCAGTCAGGGGCTTGACCAGAGACGAGAAGTTATGTATAAACTTCTGATAATAGTTGGCCAAAGCCAAGAAAATGCTGCAGAGGACGTAAACCTACGGGTCGGCGCCACTGTAGGACTGCTGAAAGTTTTTCTATTGAAAAAAACCAGCAGTGGAAATGTCATAACCCAGGAATTTACCCTGTTCATGATGTAATTCACACCTATCCATGTTACAATAGAGATTGTTCTCTCTTAGTTTCTGAAGCACATGACAGACATCTGTGTGGTGGCTGTCCAGGTACTTGGAAAATATGAGGATATCGTCAAGATAAACCACCACACACAACTGCAACAAATCTCAGAGTACATCGTTAATAAATTCCTGGAAACTGCTGGGGCGTTACAAAGGCCAAAAGGCATTCATAATGGCCTGTTCTGGTATTAAACGCAGTTTTCCACTCGTCGCTCTCTTTAATCCTCACAAGATTATATGCCCCTCTCAAATCAAGCTTCGTGAAAACCGTTGCTCCCTTGAGGCGGTCAAATAACTCTGTAATCAATGGAATCAGATAGGCATTCTTAATCATGAAACAATTGAGACCCCTATAATCAATACAAGGTCTCAGTCCACCACTCTTCTTCTTCAAACCAGCACAAAGACATTGCTAAAATCGCGGTACTCCTCCGGCAGGGAGAAGAGTGAAGAGGTGCACAGGACCTTGGCTACCTTCAGGAAGCATGTCTTATTGCACTGTGGCGACCAGGAGAGAACCTCAGCACGGAACCAATCAAAAGAGGGGTTGTGCCTCTGTAACCAAGGATAACCAATAACCAGTGGAAACTTAGGTGAGGAAATAACTTGGAATTGGATTATCTCATGGTGAAGAGCTCCTATGGCCATGGACAACGGAACAGTCTCATGAGTCATATGGGCTGGCTGTAGAGGTTTCCTGTCAAGAGCCTCAATGGCAAGTGGAGAGTCATGCAGCGGAATCGAGTGCTTCGATACTGCAGCCGTAGAGTCGATTAGAGCCTGTATGTCGATGGACGACTAAGCCCAAGAAATGTTAACCTAAACCAGGGGCTTATCCTTCAGGAAAACTGGGGATGAAACAACACCACCTAAGGTCTGTCCATGACAGGACCTCAAGGTTCGGGCGTTCCCTGGATGGGTACAACAAGACTTCAAAAAGTGACCTGCCTGGCCACAATTAAGGTACAATCCCTCCCTCCTCCTAAAGGTTCTCTCATCTACAGAGAGACGCGTGAAGCCCAAGTGCATGGGTTCATCTTCACTGACCGACTCGGTACCAGGAGGCATGGGAGGTGAGGGAGGCAAGGGTGGGACTGCAAAGCTTGGAGACAAGTGTAGGAGCTAGGAGGCTTCCGCAAGCGCTCCTTAAAAGAAAGTCTTTCTCTGAGTCTGAGCGTGCGGGAATGTCAAATACCCTTTCAAAAGAAGCCACAAACTCAGGGTAACTCAAGACAACAGGTTTTTGTGTCTCCCATAGAGGGTTTGCCCAGGCAAAGGCTCTTTCAGAAAGCAAAGATATCACAAAACCTACTTTGCTTCTATCCGTGGGAAACACCTGGGGCAGCATCTCAAAGTATATCTCAACCCGGTTGAGAAACCCTCTGCATTGGACTGGGTCACCCCCAAATCGCTGGGGAAGCGGAGTGGAACCAGGCATACCTCTTATAGAGGTAATACTTGAGGCGGGTGCCTGCACAGAGACAGCCTGCAACAAAGGTTGTACCAGAGCAGCCACAGTGGGAGATTCCAGGTGAGCCTTGCGACTCAGGAGCATTTGTAACATCCAAGATGCTCATCCAATCTGGAAAAAATATTACCAACAAGTGGATTGACTGTATCTTCTGAATTCATGGCCTTCGCCTACTGTCAGAAACTATGAATCAGACTGAGACAGAAGTGCAGTTAAATCACACTTGTTTAACTATTTTCATATTACTGGGTTTAGTAAAACTTTAAGCTTGCAGGATGAAGGAATGTCCCTCACTGAGACATTGTATCCAGATAGTGAGATTCTCCAGAATACACTGATCAGCGGCTGCAAAGCTTTCTAGCATTCCCAAAAGTTGATCTAATGATCACAGAGATTAAAATGAGTCTGGTCCTTGATGAACCGGCTGGATTTTGAACCAACTATGGCCAGCTCAGACATCAGGAAACAAAGCCCTGCCTTCACCAAGATTATTTTAATTGAGAGATGGTGCATTACCACATATAAATGTAGAGGTAAATTCATACCCAATTCACCACATCCCGATAATAAATTTTATAAAATAAAAAGGAAGGAACCCTGGGATGGTACGGGGGAAGGGGTAGGGGGTATTAATGGGTGAACCTGAGTAGGAGGAGGGGAAACGTACTAAATAATGTGATTGGTATGAGAAGTGCCCAGAAATAATAAAAATATGTACTTTATTGGAATATACAAAAACAATTATTAAAATGGTGAACAATACATACAAAATACCTAAACCACACAAATGAGCATACTGGTAGAAAGAAGCATACAAATATGTGGTACATAGGAGCCCAACATGTTTCGGATAAGAAAAAATTCACTTCCTTCTTCAGGGGTTTCCTGTAAGGATTATTGTATGATCTGGGGGAGGTATATGAGTAAAACATACCAATCATTAGTATATATAACTGTACATATATACATATGTAAATACATATAATGGACGTATATCATAGGTGTAGAGGGTTAAAGAACAGGTTAATGGAGGCAAAGAAAGAGGATATATGTGGAGTGAAGAATAGGATGGAATAAGAATGAAAAATAAAAATAAAATTAAAAAATAGAAATAAAAAATAAAAAATAAAAATAAAAAATAAAAAATAAAGATATAGGAAGATGAGAAAATTGAATAAAAATAGGAGCTCTGAATAGACCAGGGATTCAAGATAGTACAAGATGTTGTGGGGACTTACTCATTCAAAAAGTTAGCTGCATATAAAGCGCCGGACTATAATCTGACAGTCTGCCGAATGGTACTTCAGATCATCAACATCGTGACATCAATTACACATCATATTTAGGTGTGAGAGACCATGTGTTTATATGATGGAAAGCCTGAAATTGAAGGTGGTGTAGAAACTTTCTGATGTATGTCAAAGGGAGAACATTGAAGCCAAACAGATACGGTGAAGCACGTCAAAGCACCAGCATCCACGAGGAACAACCAATGGAGGAGGGGGATGTGCGTCCCTACGTATAGAAAATAATATTGGAATATAGATGTCAGAGGTTCATGGATTGAACAAAAATCTATGATTTATAGAAAAATGAGTATCAAATGTGCAATGTAGTTAATATGGTTATACCCATCTGGGCCCTGCTGTCAGGTTGGAGTTACATAAAAGGGAAGGGATATGGCGTAAGCCTATATATATATATATATATGTTAATATGATACTTAGGCAGGTATGCAAAGGTGATGGGTGCATTGGCCTGGTATAGGACAGTTATCCCATAACCGCTATGTCCTATAATGCACAGCATACAATCAAATCTTTAATGTGGATAAGATGAATCAATGGGAATATACCCAATACACAAAACTCTCTATCATTATGGCACCAGGCAAAAGTGTAACATTGCATGAATAGTTAGATGTTTAAAAAGATGTTTAAAATCTAATGCTTACTTGCAATTTGTAGAGTGTGTAGGACCACGACCTCCTCCTAGAAGTCCAATCTAGGTGTGCAGCACAGCAATGTGTTTGCATTTGGAGGTTTTTAAAGAGGATCAGCTGGAGGGGGGAGGGATAGTCCCGCCTCTATGGGGCGGGGAATGTGTGCTCCTGACAGTTGTCGTTGGTACAACAGGGGGCAGGTGGAGCCCGACGTCACTACCCCTCCGCTGATCAGTGTCAGCAGAGGAGGTATTGTGCGCCGGAAAGTTGTTCCCCCGGCGCGGCGGCATCCAGCGTCCACCGCGTCATAAGGCACGGTGACGTCAGACGTCGCGGCGCCGCCGACACAGGAAGAGAGGACTCGGTATAGGCTGTCCTGAATGGCAGCCGCATCGCGCATGTGCGAGCGGCGAACCAATTGGTCAGCCGAGAGTCCTAGGTACGGCTCCACTATCAAAAGATGTGGAGCCTACCTGTGCCGGGGGATATAGTGCTGGCAATTGACGTGATACAACCAATCCCGAGGCAATCATCCCCTATAAAACAGGCCATCCTAACATGTAAAGTTTTATAGTATATAGTAAATGATACTGTAAGCCCAAAAGAGAAAGCAGCAAAGTGTTAGATCAAGTGCAGCCCCGGACCTGTAAATTAATACACAATCAGAACATAAATAGTCAAAGATTATTAATGATATATATAAGCAGCGAACGCAACATACAGTCGTGTATTGAAATTACCATATGATGGAATTAAACTTATATTGTAAGAATACAGATGGTATTATCGACATCAATATACAACAAATGCATTTATAGAGTATTTTTTATACAAAACAGAAACCTTTTAAAGAAAACTCAAATTATAACATAATCCATACATTTCATGCATGGAATAGTGTATGGTGAAATTTGAGAGGCAGACTGTTGCTAGATGGCCTGTTAGTAGGGTCAGATTAAATGGCTATAGGTCCCTCTCGTAACCCCCTGACGTAAAGCCTTGTAAAAACAGTTTAAAGCTTAATATTTCATTTAGGCCTGGGGGTGAGGTGGCATTCAAATTTGCAATCCATCTCATCTCCCGTTGGAGAAGCAATTTATTTAAATCTCCACCTCTAAGCGTCTGATGGATGCGGTCCAAGGCTAAGACTGAGATCCTGGGGAAGCGTTTATGATGAACTAACCTTATGTGGCGGCCCCATGGGGAGTCTGGGTCTTTCGATTTCATAGCCGCTATATGTCGATATAGGCGCTTGCAAAGTTTCTGAATAGTTTTGCCAACAGTCTCAGTCTTAGCCTTGGATCGCATCCATCAGACGCTTAGAGGTGGAGATTTAAATAAATTGCTTCTCCAACGGGAGATGAGATGGATTGCAAATTTGAATGCCACCTCACCCCCAGGCCTAAATGAAATATTAAGCTTTAAACCGTTTTTACAAGGCTTTACGTCAGGGGGTTACGAGAGGGACCTATAGCCATTTAATCTGACCCTACTAACAGGCCATCTAGCAACAGTCTGCCTCTCAAATTTCACCATACACTATTCCATACATGAAATGTATGGATTATGTTATAATTTGAGTTTTCTTTAAAAGGTTTCTGTTATGTATAAAAAATACTGTATAAATGCATTTGTTGTATATTGATGTCGATAATACCATCTGTATTCTTACAATATAAGTTTCATTCCATCATATGGTAATTTCAATACACGACTGTATGTTGCGTTCGCTGCTTATATATATCATTAACAATCTTTGACTATTTATGTCCTGATTGTGTATTAATTTACAGGTCCGGGGCTGCACTTGATCTGACACTTTGCTGCTTTCTCTTTTGGGCTTACAGTATCATTTACTATATACTATAAAACCTTACATGTTAGGATGGCCTGTTTTATAGGGGATGATTGCCTCGGGATTGGTTGTATCACGTCAGTTGCCAGCACTATGTCCCCCGGCACAGGTAGGCTCCACATCTTTTGATAGTGGAGCCGTACCTAGGACTCTCGGCTGACCAATTGGTTCGCCGCTCGCACATGCGCGATGCGGCTGCCATTCAGGACAGCCTATACCGAGTCCTCTCTTCCTGTGTCGGCGGCGCCGCGACGTCTGACGTCACCGCGCCTTATGACGCGGTGGACGCTGGACGCCGCCGCGCCGGGGGAACAGCTTTCCGGCGCACAATACCTCCTCTGCTGACACTAATCAGCGGAGGGGTAGTGACGTCGGACTCCACCTGCCCCCTGTTGTACCAACGACAACTGTCAGGAGCACACATTCCCCGCCCCATAGAAGCGGGACTATCCCTCCCCCCTCCAGCTGATCCTCTTTAAAAACCTCCAAATGCAAACACATTGCTGTGCTGCACACCTAGATTGGACTTCTAGGAGGAGGTCATGGTCCTACACACTCTACAAATTGCAAGTAAGCATTAGATTTTAAACATCTTTTTAAACATCTAACTATTCATGCAATGTTACACTTTTGCCTGGTGCCATAATGATAGAGAGTTTTGTGTATTGGGTATATTCCCATTGATTCATCTTATCCACATTAAAGATTTGATTGCATGCTGTGCATTATAGGACATAGCGGTTATGGGATAACTGTCCTATACCAGGCCAATGCACCCATCACCTTTGCATACCTGCCTAAGTATCATATTAACATATATATATAGGCTTACGCCATATCCCTTCCCTTTTATGTAACTCCAACCTGACAGCAGGGCCCAGATGGGTATAACCATATTAACTACATTGCACATTTGATACTCATTTTTCTATAAATCATAGATTTTTGTTCAATCCATGAACCTCTGATATCTATATTCCAATATTATTTTCTATACGTAGGGACGCACATCCCCTTCCTCCATTGGTTGTTCCTCGTGGACGCTGGTGCTTTGACGTGCTTCACCGTATCTGTTTGGCTTCAATGTTCTCCCTTTGACATACATCAGAAAGTTTCTACACCACCTTCAATTTCAGGCTTTCCATCATATAAATTTGCACATGGTCTCTCACACCTAAATATGATGTGTAATTGATGTCACGATGTTGATGATCTGAAGTGCCATTCGGCAGACTGTCAGATTATAGTCTGGCGCTTTATATGCAGCTAACTTTTTGAATGAGTAAGTCCCCACAACATCTTGTACTATCTTGAATCCCTGGTCTATTCAGAGCTCCTATTTTTATTCAATTTTCTCGTCTTCCTATATCTTTATTTTTTATTTTTTATTTTTATTTTTTATTTTTTATTTCTATTTTTTAATTTTATTTTTATTTTTCATTCTTATTCCATCCTATTCTTCACTCTACATATATCCTCTTTCTTTGCCTCCATTAACCTGTTCTTTAACCCTCTACACCTATGATATACATCCATTATATGTATTTATATATGTATATATGTATATATATACTAATGATTGGTATGTTTTACTCATATACCTCCCCCAGATCATACAATAATCCTTACAGGAAACCCCTATAGAAGGAACTGAATTTTTTCTTATCCGAAACATGTTGGGCTCCTATGTACCACATATTTGTATGCTTCTTTCTACCAGTATGCTCATTTGTGTGGTTTAGGTATTTTGTATGTATTGTTCACCATTTTAATAATTGTTTTTGTATATTCCAATAAAGTACATATTTTTATTATTTCTGGGCACTTCTCATACCAATCACATTATTTAGTACGTTTCCCCGCCTCCTACTCAGGTTCACCCATTAATACCCCCTACCCCTTCACCCGTACCATCCCAGGGTTCCTTCCTTTTTATTTTATGCCTTCACCAAGATGGCCAACTTCGCACAAAGGCACAGTGAAGAACAAGGCATGTAAAGTCAGTAATTGGAAAAAGATCAGCTGCAGGAAAACCACAGGTCATATTGAAGACTAGTGACCACAGTTTATACTGAGGACTAGTCCTTTGTCATCTGCTGACTTTTTTGGGTACATGTGCCAAAATTCAGTTTCTCTTGCCGTCCTCCTTCTGAGCCCCGTGCATTGTGCTCTTCACTGAGCAGATGAGCTCAGTGGTTGTGATGGTTGAGAGAGAATTGTCGCTGTCTGAGGTCATCTGCTGCAACAGGAGATAGCACTGTGCATGTGCACGGCTCAAAGGGACAATGCTTGTTCTTTTACCACTAGGGGGCACATGTATTAACGGATGGTCTGTTCTAGAGAGGAGAACAAGTTAGACCTGTAAAAAATATCAGAAGTGTTTGGGGCAGGCTTTGCTTCTTTTACAAATGGTCTATAGGTATAGGAGGGGCATAAATTATATTTTTAAAATCTGATTAGTTTAAAATGTTGTTCATGGAATGCATATTGTTTGACCTGTTTGCAGTACAAATGCAACTTAAAACGGCCATACATGGATTTAAATTCGTCCAGTTCAGCAGGGACTGGCTGAATTTTGATCCATGCATTGGAAGGCTGGTTGTACAGAAGTCGATCTACAGATCGATTTCTGTACAACTAGCCTATTGGGTTTTTCCTGAATCATCAATGCCACCGGCTATGAACATAATATCACGTATAGCATGATGATTCCCCCATCTACCTCAAATATGTGGATGAGGGAATTAGGTCTTTTTTTTTTTTTTTTTTTTTTCGTTCAACCCACTGTAATGTATGGGCAGCTTGAGTAATTTTATTTTATAAAACTAGAAAAGCTACAATTTCTGGAGAAATTGTTTGAAGTGTTCTTGCCTCCACCTACAGTAGTCTACAACTGGAGTGGGCGGAGTAACTGGGTGGAGTGGCTGGAGTAACTGTGAAAAGTGTTAAAAAGCTTAATATTTTAAAAAGTATAAATAGTAGTAAAAAAGTTGAAGAAGTCCCATCATTAGCTGTAAGAGATGAACATTTTTTTCAAAAATGATTTTTCTTTTTTTTTTTCAAAAATGATTTTTTTTTTTTCAAAAATGATTTTTTTTTTCAAAAATGATTTAAAAAAAATATATATTTTTTTTTCAAAAATTATTATTTTTTTTTCAAAAATTATTATTATTTTATTTTATTTTATTTTTTTTTCATGGGGTGGTCATAATGTTTTGGCTGATCATGAGGTGGTCATAATGTTTTGGCTGATCATGTTGGGGTCATGTTTTGGCTGATAATGGGGTAGTCATAAATTATTTGGCTGATCATGAGGTGGTCATAATGTTTTGGCTGGTCATAATGTATTGGCTGATCATGTTGTGGTCATAATGTTTTGGCTGATCATGGGGGGGTCAAAATGTTTTGGCTGATCATGGGGGGGTCATAATGTTTTGGCTGATCATGGGGGGGTCAAAATGTTTTGACTGATCATGGGGTGGTCATAATGTTTTGGCTGATCATGGGGTGGTCATAATATTTTAGCTGATCATGGGGGGGTCAAAATGTTTTGGCTGATCATGGGGTGGTCATAATGTTTTAGCTGATCAAGGGGTGGTCATAATGTTTTAGCTAATCATGGGGTTGTCAGCTTTTGTCACCTCCCACTCTAGTTTTGAACTTTTTGCCAATCATTCCTATGGGACCAATTTCGCTGCAAAAACAACGATACTTCGTGAACCATGCGGTGAAACGTTCCACAAAGTAATAGCACACCAATCGGGAACAATCCACACGTTTCGGTATATTACTGTCTATGTAGTGTAAAAGCTGTGGGAGGAGTTAGGGTGGTAAATTTGGCTATAATAATAATATATATGTGAGATAACAGTAAGTGGTCTTGCTATGCAAGAACACTCAATGAACTAATCTTTTAAGGAATTTAAACCATATAAAAAGAAAATAGCCGTCTCCACAGGACATTTAAAGGGTAAGCTAATAACTTTCTATAAAGTGTTTAAGTTGAAAACAAGCTGTTAAATGAAAACTATTCAGTAAAAATGGTTTTCCTTCAGGCAAAAAAAAATATTCTATTATTCTATGCAAAAAAATGTAATGAAAGGAAAGATGTCACCTCAACAAGGTATCCATTCAGTAAATTCCTCTAGAGTAAAAAAAATTCAGAAGGTCTCCCCACCCTGGACTCTCAAGCCTGCAGGAAATAAAATTGCATGACTGATACCTTTATCTTAAAACCTAACAGTGACTGTCGCACAGGGTTTTCTTTTCCATTGTACTTCAGAGGTGAAATGAGGAAAAAACATAATATTCACATTGCCGTAGTAAATCTCTCCTAGACAGCAGGTTTCTTGGAGTCTCACTCTACGAATAAATATTTTACATCAGTCAGTCTCATTTTCCAGATGATTTCTTTATGTGTTCTTATAGCACATCTTAAAAAGTCAACCATAAAAAAATTAAAATAAAATAGACGTAAAATATGTGAATGGCTTTATGACTAAAAGTAGTTTAGTTTGCATCAGCCACATTTGTGTGGTATACCCTGTCATACTGCATGGCTAGGATGGTGTCACCACTATTTCCAATTATAGGTCTGCAGCTTCAGTGTCACTAATCCAGGACTTCTGTACAACAAGCCTGTCAGGTTTTTCCTGAATGCTCAGTGCCACCTTCACGTTATACCAGTGGTCATCAACCATGTCCTCAGGCCCACTAACAGGCCAGGTTTGCAAGATAAGTGAAATACATCACAGGTGATATCATTTGCTGCTCAGTGATTGCAGTATTCTAGTCTGCATCTCCCCAAGGTAATACATAAAACCTGGCCTGTTAGTGGGCCCTGAGGTAGGGTTGATGACCACTGTGTTATACTATGAATGAGCATCATCGTAGTAATGAAATCCTTTCTGTAATCCATGGGTGCTCAACCTGTGGCTCAACCTCTCCAGTTGCTGCAGAACTAAAATTCCCATGAGGCATTGCAAGGCTGTTCATCACAAGCATGACTCCCAAAGGCAAAAGCATGATGGGACTTGTAGTTCTGCAACAGCTGGAGGGCCAAAGGTTGAGCACCCATGGATCCATCCTCCTGTATAGGGCTTCCCTTTGACGATACAGACACTAATCCTTGCAAGGTCCATGTAAAAATCTATTTGAGTGCGGCCCTGTTATGCTAGCTTCATTAAAGTCAAATTCCAGCCAAAAGGTGGAAAAATCGAAAAATCGCATAAAAAATAGATAAATAAAATGGGGGCATGGCCAGCAGCCAGTGAGATGGCCGTCTGAAGGAGGAGCTCCGGGAGCCCATGATACTCTACAGCGGCCCATAGCGACTCAGGTGGCGGTACCTTTTCATGTATTACATCCCAAGGGTCCCCAGAACCAGGGGGAAACCATGGGGCAATGCCAGACCTCCTCGGGACCCTGGAAACTGACCAAGTTATTTGGTTCAGCCAGCTCCTCATTCTCCCAAGATGGCGCTGGCGCCGGCAGGTCTCCAGCGTCTTCGCAGAGCGGCTCCCGACGTGGCTCTCTGTTAAGTGCTAATGATTCCTCCCAAAGGGGTACCCCTATCAGCAGCCCCGTCAAGGCGAACTCCAGAATATCTTCTTCCCATCATTATGCAAGTGAGCAGTTTAAAGGAGAAGGATCCAGCGATCCTGATAGAGAATTTCTTTTTTTTTTCTTTTTTTTTTTTTTTTTTTTTTTTTTTGCCACATCAGCTAACTTTATCCAGAGACTGCTTTCAGAATGATACTCATATATGTCCCTAATCCAGTCACATCATTATGGCCTTTCAAGTTATTTTTTTTTTCCTTTTCTTTTTTCTCCCTTTTATATATTGTGTTACGATATGTGTTTCAATATATAAATAGTAACAGTAGTGCCAAAGTACAAAGCGCATAACGTACATCTTATACCTCAAAACCAGTTGACCACATATCCTCTTGTTGCTATTATACATATTTATATATTATTACTTTTCTCTCTAGTAAACCCACCCCTCCGCCCCCCTGTGACCCTCTAATAGAGAATTTATAGAATGTATTGATGACTACCCTACAGCAGGCCAGCACATCTCAGATACAATCCTTAAGGACATGTTAGTGTCACTGAGGAGCTCCCTGCATCCAGATATGATGGCCATGGTAAACCAAATTAGAGCTGATGTGGATGCTATGAGTGTTAACCATGCGGAGGACAAGATGGGGCAGTTTTGCGGAAGCACACAATGAACTGGTAAACACAACAAGGAAAAATTTCCCCCATGAGACTTTTTAGGCAACCACATAAGTAGTTTGTTTAAAACAATAACATTTATTTGATCAACATGCAAAAAAAACTGGCGTATAGAAATTACATATTGGCATAATTTATACATAAATGCAAAGAATTTTGAATAAAATATAGTTGATATATATTATTTATGTGAAGGTACTATTGGGGAAATTATGGGTGTTTGCTCAATACATATACCCTGTGCTGCCATATATGTATGTAATTGCCAATATATGTTATATATATGCAGGGCTTTTTTTCTCAGAGAATAGGTTCAGGAACTCCCCCCTTCTGAGTTCCCCCTTGTCTACGCACCCTACGCGCCTCTGAGCACCGGCCCTTGGTCCCACCCCCTACCCACCTCCCAGTACTGCCCCAAGAATCATTTTGTGGTGCTAAATAATTTGTATGGAATTTGCTCTTATCTAATAACAAGAAAAGCAGTAAAATAAACCCCCTGGAGCCAGCAACAATAGATCTCCCAGTAATAAAAGAACCCACCCCAGCAACAATATATCCATCACACAATAATAGACTCTCCCCAGCAACAATGGGCCCCACCCCAGCAACAATGAACCCCATCCCAGCAACAATAGGTCCCCTCAGCAACAATAGGATCCCACCCTAGCAACAATAGATCGCTAACACAACAATAGACTCCCTTAGCAACAATGGACCCCACCCAAGCAACAATAGGCCCCCCTCCCAGCGACAATAGACCTCACCACAGCAACAATAGATCCCTCACACAACAATAGACACCCCCAGCAACAATGGACCCCACGCCAGCAACAATAGACTCCCCCCCACACACACACAGCAACAATGGACCACCCACAACAAAATACCACCACCAGCAACAAAAGATCCACCCAGCAACATTAGACCTCCCAGCAGCAACAACAGATCTCCCAGCAGCCAGCATCAATAGACCCATCAACATACAGCAACAACAGAACTCTCCCTCAAGAGTAGATTCCTACCAGCAACATAAGACCCCCCAGCAACAATAGATCCCCCACACAAAAACAGATCCCCACCAGTGACAATAGATCCCACAGCAGCCAGCATCAATAGACCCTCCAGCACACCCTTACATGCATTTAGTGCTGGAGGTGCCGGAACTGCGTTCCACCACGTTCCTGCTGAAAAAAAGCCCTGTATATATGTTTAATGTAGGCAATACTTTGATGTTATGGTGTGTGTTTCCCCGTTATGATTGGAGGGTGTTGCTGCTTGTGTGGCCCCGCCGCTGGCTGCTGACCAGCGCACAGGGGCCACCCGATTCATCGGGCGGCATTATTTGTGGCTCATATGCCAATTGGGGACATGTCATTCTTCTGCAGATACCGGAACTTTGTCCCCACCAGGACGTTTCCACTTCTGATTTCTCCCGCCTGCGCGAATGCACGGATACCATTGCCACACTTCATGTATCAGTGGGAACCCGACGTGTGAAGTCATTCTGCAGGTAGGGGCGGGGCACCACCACACACCAGGGTCCCAGGGGGCCAGCGCCATTAATGCTGAGAGGCTTATAGAGGCCCGCACAGTCGGGAAATGCACTCCTGCTGCGGGAATATCAGGGGAACACAACACTGCACTGCGATTCAAACAGTGGCCTCTGTGGGGGAAAAGCTGTCCTGTCCTATTGGAACTCTTTGGAGTAATTGTGTACTTGGAGAAAGTGTCTGGTTAACTATTTTTCCCTTATGGCAGTGGAACTATACAACTTACCTACTGACTACCGACGGCTGTGGCAATCCTTTCCTAGTAGCAGCAGATGGATGGATCCATGATGGGAAACAATTCCCGGTAATAATTTTAATTCTATGCAGCTTTTGGTGATGTATATACAGGCATCTATTTTGATTGTAAGAGCTTTAACTATGAAGATATTGGTGTGATCTACCATACCTTTCAAAAAATTGTGCAAATACAATATTGATTGATGTATTTTATAATAGATATAGTGTAATATTTGTCCATTGGATACACCCCTGAAGAAAAAAGGAAATGAAACGCATTGGATGTTCCATCGCATAATTCATATATATTAACTATATTTTGTTTAAAATTCTTTGCATTTATGTATAAATTATGCCAATATGTAATTTCTATACACCAGCAGGCCACAGATTTTCTCGTTTTTATCTTTAATGGTTTTATATATGTTGATCATATAAATGTCAATGTTTTAAACATACTTTTTTTGTTGTTGCCCAAAAAGTCCCGCATGGGATATTTTTCCTCGGTGTGTATATAGTTGAGGGATGTTGGCAAACCCCACCAATACAGTAAATGCACACAACGAGGTGGATGAGAAAATGAAAACGTTGAAAATGACAATTGCAGATCTTGAAGATCGCTCACGCAGAAATAATGTCAAATTTAGAGGGGTTGTGGAAACAGTTTCCCCCTCCAAACTGCGAGCATGCGTGTGTCCAATAGGGATGAGCCGAATATCCCCCAGTTCGGTTCGCAGAAGAATCTGCGAACGGACCGAAAGTTTGCGCGAACTTTAGAACCCCATTAAAGTCTATGAGACTCGAATGTTCGAAATAAAAAGTGCTAATTTTGAAGGCTAATATGCAAGTTATTGTCCTAAAAAGGGTTTGGGGACCCGGGTCCTGCCCCAGGGGACATGTATCAATGCAAAATGTTTTAAAAACAGACGTTTTTTCGGGAACAGTGATTTTAATGATGCTTAAAGTGAAAAAAAGTGAAATATTCCTTTAAATATCGTACCTGGGGGGTGTCTATAGTATGCCTGTAAAGTGGAGCGTGTTTCCCGTGCTTAGAACAGTCCCTGCACAAAATTTTTAAAGGAATAAAAGTAATTTAAAACTGCTTGCGGCTTTAATGTAATGTCGGGTCCCAGCAATATGGATGAAAATCAGTGAGACAAACGACATGGGTACCCCCCACCCCCCAGTCTATTACCAGGCCCTTTGGGTCTTGTATGGTTATTAAGGGGAACCCCGCACCCAAATTAAAAAAAGGAAAGGTGTGGGGCCCCCAGGTCCTATATACTCTGAACAGCAGTATACAGGTGGTGCAAACAAGACAGGGACTGTAGGTTTGTTGTTAAGTAGAATCTGTTTGTAATTTTGAACTGGTACATTTTTAAAGTGTAGCTCCAGCCAAAAAATCTATTTTTAAACTTTTTGGAAAACATAGGGAAGGGTTATCACCCCTGTAACATTTGTTTTGCTGTGTGTGCACCTCTTCAGAAGATTTCACCTCACCTTCTGTCCCAATGACAAATGTTTTTTGAAAATTTGGGGTTTTTAGTGAAACAAGGATTGGTAATAAAGCATCACTGAAGAGGAGACACGATTTTCCCATATTAACTCTTACAGGAAAGAATTTCCCTTCCTAGGGGTAGATTTCATCTCACTTCCTGTTGTCTCCTTCCGTTTGAAAGTAGGAGTCGTTTGTAAGTTGGATGTTTGAAAGTAGGGGCCTGCCCCATATACCCTGCAGAAATTGGAGCCTTAGGTGTTGGTGTTGCCACAACACTGTAAGCCCTCACAGTTACTCATGATGGGCGCAGGAACGGGCCCTGCTGTGAAATATTAGATCAAGAATTGTAATTACATGCACCTGTTGAACAGGGGCAGAAAAATTGGGCCTTTGGTGGTGGTGGTGGTGGTGTTGCCACAACACTGTAAGCCCTCACAGTTACTCTTGGTGGGCGCAGGAATGGTCCTTGCTGTGAAATATTAGATCAAGAATTGTAATAACATGTCCCTGTTGAACAGGTGCAGAAAAACTGGGTCTTAGGCACTGGTGCCACAACACTGCAACCCCTCACAGATGCTATAGCTGGAGCGCAGGAATGAACCCTGCTGCAAAGTATTGCATCAAAAAATTGTAATTATACACCCCTGATAAACAGGGGCTGAAAAATTGGGCCTTGGGCACTGGTGCTGGTGCCACAACACTGCGACCACTCACAGATACTCTAGTTGGAGTGCAGGAATGAGCCCTGCTGCAAAGTATTGCATCAAAAAATATAATTACACGCCCCTGTTAAACAGGGGCAGAAAAATTGCCACAACACTGCAACCCCTCATAGATGCTATAGTTGGAGCGCAGGAATGAGCCCTGCTGCAAAGTATTGCATCAAAAATTGAAATTATACACCCCTGTTAAACAGGGGCAGAAAAATTGGGCCTTGGCCACTGGTGGTGGTGCCCATAATCAAAAATGTTCTTACAAGCTATCAGCATGAAAATTGAGGAGGAAGAGGATTGTGACTCAGCATGACAGGATAGTCACTCAGCATCAGCATAGGCAGTCTTGAAGGGATCTCACATTAAAAACAAAATCAGTTACATCAGCATCAGGTGCTTGGTAGCTGGTGATCCAAGATTGATTCATTTTTATGAAGGTCAGCCGATCAACCGATTCGGTGGGCAGGCGCACCCTGTGATCGGTTGCAAAGCCTCCAGCAGCACTGAATGTGCATTCCGAAAGAATGCTGGATGCAGGACAGGCCAGTAGCTCAACTGCATACTGTGCAAGCTCTGGCCAGTGTTCAAGTCTGATCTTGCCCCTAGGTAATCCTGCACCATGTGAATCAGACGCTGGCGATGGTTGCTGGAACCGATCAGACCTTGGGGCTGCGGACTAAAAAATTGTCTGGACTTATCGGTCAGACAGCCACCTTCTCCACCGCTCCTTCTGTGACTGATTGAAGCCTCAGCAACACGTTGTCCAGTAGGACCAGGAAATTGTAACCTCCCAGGTTCTGGAAACGCGTTGCACAAACCTTTCTGCAAGGCCTCCATAAGATGTTTCATCCTCTGCTCCCTCTGTGATGGCAGCGTGTGCTCCAACAGGTGGACAAGAGGGACAGTGTCACTGATGCATTCACTGTCACTGCTCACCATCCTCGTGGCCTCCTCAAATGGTGATAGGACAGTGCATGCATCCCTGATCATAGCCCACTTCCGTGGGGAAAAAAAAAGCAAGGTCCCCTGACCCTATCCTGGTGCCATGGTCGCATAGGTACTCATTGATGGCCCTCTGCTGCGTGTGCAGCTGCTGCAGCATGGCCAACATTGAGTTCCACCTGGTGGGCATGTCACAGATTCGGCGGTTCTTGGGCAGGTTAAATTCCTTTTGGAGGTCAGCCAGCTGAGCACTGGCATTTTATGACCTGCGGAAATGCACACAGACTTTCCTGGCCTGCCTCAGGACATCCTGTAAGCCCAGGTACCTGCCCAAGAACCGCTGCACCACCAAGTTAAGGACGTGAGCCAAACAGGGCACATGGGTCAGTTGTCCCTGTCGGAGGGCAGAGAGGAGGTTGGTGCCATTGTCACAAACCACCATACCTGTCTTAAGCTGGCGTGGCATCAACCACCTCTGAACCTGCCCCTGCAGAGCTGACAGAATCTCTGCCCCAGTGCGGCTCCTGTCCCCCAAGCACACCAGCTCAAGCACCGCATGGCATATTTTTGCCTGCGTGCTTGCGTTGCCCCTTGAATGTCTACGGAGCACCGCTGGTTCCGAGGACAAATCAGCACAGGAAGAGGCCATGAAGGAAGAAGAAGAGGAGGGGTGGAGGAGAGAGGTGTGGCAGAATCACCACTAGTAGAATTTTGGAGGCGTGGTGGCGGAACAACCTCCAACACTACTACACCCTGTCCTGCATCCTTCCCAGCTGCCAGAAGAGTCACCCAGTGCACGGCAAAAGATAGGTAATGTCCCTGTCCATGCCTGCTGGACCATGAGTCAGCGGTAATATGCACCTTACCGCTGACCGCCCTGTCCAGTGAAGCCAAGACATTGCCTTCCACATGCCGGTAGAGAGCCGGAATTGCCTTCCATGAGAAAAAGTGGCGTTTGGAAACCTGCCACTGAGGAACCGCACATTCCACAAACTCACGAAAGAGGGCAGAGTCTACCAACTGAAAAGGCAGCAGTGCTAGCAATTTAGCCAAGCTAGCATTCAACCGCTGGGCATGTGGATGTCTGAGATCGAACTTCTTTCGGCGGTGCAGCAGCTGGGGCAGGGAAATTTGCCTGGTACAATCTGCCGTTGGTGTTCCGATTGCACGCACATACTTGGCTGTGACACACCTAATTCTACATCTTCATTCCTCTCAGTGCAGGTTTCAGAGACGACTGAAGGTATAGCGGGGTTGGAGATCCCAGCTGATGAGGAGCAAGGAGAGGTCCGCTTTGTTCTTTGGTGTGGGCCTTTTGGTATGCTTGCCAACGAACTGCATGGCAGGTCGACATATGTCTGGTTAAGCATGTGGTGCCCAAGCGGGTGATGTTTTGGCCACGCGAGATACGCTTGAGACATATATTGCAAATAGCAGCGGTGCGATCTGATGCACTCGTCTCAAAAAAGGCCCACACCAAAGAACTTTTGGAATAACGCGCAGAGACAGCTCCCGTGCTGGCTGACCTTCGGCAGGTGGTATTGCATGGCCTAGTATCAGCTCATATTTGAGTACTTTTCAGTTATGGCCGTTTATTTGTTCATCATCATCTTTAATCCCTCTACCCTTCCAGTCTGTGGTTATATCAAACTATAATGGTGATTTTTTTATTGCCTTTTAGTACATGGATGCACTTGCTCCTGATGAGTGAATAGAAGTGCACGAAACGTCGTCAAGCTTATTTTGATGCATCCATTTCATATTTATGATTTCATATGTTTTTTATTGCTCCACCACCCTGACATAATGTTATGCCTACTCTATTTGAGGGACTGTGATGTATAATATTTACTTTCTGTGTCATGTTGGTGACTATCCTTAATATGTGTATTGTTGATACTTTGTATTTTATATGCCAATGTGCTATTATGCATTTATATGGGTTGATCCATGCCCTATCTTTGGTCTAATAAAGAATACAATTTGTATGGTTTTGTCTGGCTCTACCCTACGCACCTCATCTAAAGGCCCACCCTCCCCCTCTCTTTTTTATATTGCAAATAGCAGCGGTGGGATCTGATGCGCTCGTCTCAAAAAGGCCCACACCAAAGAACTTTTTGAATAACGCGCAGAGACAGCAGCGCCCTGCACATGCGGAGCTCTGCGGTGTGATGCAGTCAGTGTGCTGCCCTTAAGCTGGCCCCTGGAGGGCATCCTGCCTCGTTGGAGATGTGCCTCCTCCTTCTCCTCTCTCTTATCAGGCACCCATGTGGAGTCAGTGACTTCCTCATCATCCCCTCCCTCCTCATCACTGGAGCAAAGCTGGCAGTATGCTGCAGCTGGGGGAACATGATCAGGGCCGTCTTTAATTTTGATTGGGCCCTGGGCAAACATTTTCTTGGGGCCCCCCCTCCATTCTGAGACATACAAAAAATAGCAGGTAGACTCAAAATCAGTTTACTGCAGCAGATCACGCAGCGATTGCAATTGTTTGCCAGAGGTTACAGCCTATCATTACTGCTCAATGGCTGGTTTCTAGAGGTTACAACACATAATTTCTGCTTGCCGATTGGTTGCTAGAGGTTAATGTACATTATTAGCGCTCACTAATTGGTTGCTAGGGGTTACAGTACATCATTAGCACTTACTGATTGGTTGCTAGAGATTAAAGCAGATCACTACTGTTTGCTGATTGGTTGCTAGAGGTTCATGCACATCATTACCTCTCACTGAGCAGTGGAGCAATCCCAAATAATTGAGCAAGTAAAGGGGCACATTAATACACATACTACAGGAGAGGTTCAGAGACTGCGGACATACTGCAGAAGACAATCAGAGACTGTGGACATACTGCAGGAGACAATCAGAGACTGCGGACATACTGCAGGAGATTACCAGAGACTGCGGACATACTGCAGGAGACAATCAGAGACTGTGGACATACTGCAGGAGACAATCAGAGGCTGCGGACATACTGCAGGAGACAATCAGAGACTGCGGAAATACTGCAGGAGACACTCAGAGACTGCGGACATACTGCAGGAGATTACCAGAGACTGCGGACATACTGCAGGAGACAATCAGAGGCTGCGGACATACTACAGGAGACAATCAGAGACTGCGGAAATACTGCAGGAGACACTCAGAGACTGCGGACATATTGCAGGAGATTACCAGAGACTGCGGACATACTGCAGGAGACAATCAGAGACTGCGGACATACTGCAGGAGACAATCAGAGACTGTGGACATACTGCAGGACATTACCAGAGACTGCGGACATACTGCAGGAGACAATCAGAGACTGCGGACATACTGCAGGAGACAATCAGAGACTGCGGACATACTGCAGGAGACCATCGGAGACTGCGGACATACTGCAGGAGACAATCGGAGACTGCGGACATACTGCAGGAGACAATCGGAGACTGCGGATATACTGCAGGAGACAATCAGAGACTGCGGAAATACTGCAGGAGACAATCAGAGACTGCGGACATACTGCAGGAGACAATCAGAGACTGAGGAAATACTGCAGGAGACAATCAGAGACTGAGGAAATACTGCAGGAGACAATCAGAGACTGCGGAAATACTGCAGGAGATAGAGACTGCAGACATTATACAGGGGATGGTCAGAGAACTTTCAGCAATGCACAGCTTTACAGTTAAATCACACAGCTCAGGGTTTAAACAGTCAGGCATTCTATGGTTGTAAGGACATACCTGGCCAGCCAAACTTACTACATACATTCAGGACTGTGGGGCGGGGCTTCCACTCTCTGCTCTCACTAAAGCAGCTGGGATTTCCACTGATGCGAATGGTCGCTCTGATGACAGCTTTGCAGAGCGCACAGAGGACACGGGAGGATGTATTCCGCGCTAGCCAGCTGAGAGGGGCGGGGCCGGGAGCTCCACTGACGCTCTGACCCTGCCCACGTGCAGCCTGTGTACTGGGAATAGAGCGCCTGTAGTGAGAGCCAGTGATCGGAGTGGGAGTGTCATTGGAGCTCCCGGCCCCGCCCCCGGACCTCTGTATTCACCAGCCAGTATAGAGGGGGCGGGGCCGGAAGCTCCACTGACAGTCGCACTCCGATCACTGGCTCTCACTACAGAAGCTCTTTTCCGAGTACACAGGCTGCACGTGGGCGGGGTCAGAGCATCAGTGGAGCTCCCGGCCCCGCCCCCTCTCAGCTGGCTAGCGAGGAATACATCCTCCCGTGTCCTCTGTGCGCTCTGCAAAGCTGTGATCGGGGCCCCAATTCACGGCTAGCGCGGGCCCCCCAACAAAGATTGGGCCCGGGGCAAGTGCCCCGTTTGCCCTGCGCTAAAGACGGCCCTGAACATGATTGCTGTCCTTCTTGGGCACCCCTTCTCTCTGAGCTCACGTTACTGCCTTCCTCTAGCTGGGTATCATCATCGGAGCATTCAAGACGCTGGGCATTCTCCTGGAGCATGTACCCAACACTGTGGTCAAACAGTTTGTGGGGCTATGAAAGGAGTGACTGATGCCATTGAGCCGAGGGAAGAGGCCGCGTTGGCAGCTGCTTTGCCAGACAAAGTACCCTGAGCCTGGGTGAGAGAGGATGAGGAGGATGAGGACGGCTTGGTCATCCACTCTACCAAGTCTTTCGCATGTTGCGGCTCAACACAGCCAGTTGCCGAAAAAAGGACAAGCGTGTCCCATGGCCACGTGCTGATGAGGATGCACCGTGTCCACGACCAGCACTGTTGCCTCTAGACACAGAGCCTGCTTGCCCTCTTTTATTGGCTTGTGACTGTCTGCCTCTCCTTGTTGGCCTTCTAGACATACTAATGGCCTGCAGTGAGATGTAGTTGAACAAAGCTGGGATGTATATATATATACTGATACTGCAGCTAGCAGAATCTACTGCCTGCCTGTAGTATTATTAGTATGAGAACACTAGCAATTGTCTTCAGGTAGCTTTAGGTGCACACTGTGCAGAGGACACAGTACACTAACTGTAAATACTGCAGCTGCCTGCCTGTGGTATTAATAGGATCAGAACACCAGCAATTGTCTTCAGGTAGCTTTAGGTGCACACTAAGCAGAGGACACAGTACACTAACTGTAAATACTGTAGCTGCCTGCCTGTGGTATTAATAGGATCAGAACAACAGCAATTGTCTTCAGGTAGCTTTAGGTGCACACTGTGTAGAGGACACAGTACACTAACTGTAAATACTGTAGCTGCCTGCCTGTGGTACTAATAGGATCAGAAGAACACCACCAATTTTCTTCAGGTAGATTTAGGTGCACACTGTGCAGAGGACACAGTACACTAACTGTAAATACTGTAGCTGCCTGCCTGTTGTGTTAATAGGATCAGAACACCACCAATTTTCTTCAGGTAGCTTTAGGTGCACACTGTGCAGAGGACGCACTACACTAACTGTAAATACTGCAGCTGCCTGTGGTACTAATAGGATCAGAAGAACACCACCAATTTTATTCAAGTAGCTTTAGTTGCACACTGTGCAGAGGATGCACTACACTAACTGCAAAATACTGCAGCTGCCTGTGGTACTAATAGGATCAGAAGAACACCACCAATTTTCTTCAGGTAGCTTTAGGTGCACACTGTGCAGCGGATGCACTACACTAACTGTAAATACCGCAGCTGCCTGTGGTACTAATAGGATCAGAAGAACACCACCAATTTTCTTCAGGTAGCTTTAGGTGTACACTGTGCAGAGGACGCACTACACTAACTGTAAATACTGCAGCTGCCTGCGGTACTAATAGGATCAGAAGAACACCACCAATTTTCTTCAAGTAGCTTTAGTTGCACACTGTGCAGAGGATGCACTACACTAACTGCAAAATACTGCAGCTGCCTGTGGTACTAATAGGATCAGAAGAACACCACCAATTTTCTTCAGGTAGCTTTAGGTGCACACTGTGCAGCGGATGCACTACACTAACTGTAAATACTGCAGCTGCCTGTGGTACTAATAGGATCAGAAGAACACCACCAATTTTCTTCAGGTAGCTTTAGGTGCACACTGTGCAGAGGACGCACTACACTAACTGTAAATACTGCAGCTGCCTGCGGTACTAATAGGATCAGAAGAACACCACCAATTTTCTTCAGGTAGCTTTAGGTGCACACTGTGCAGAGGACGCACTATGCTACTGTAAATACTGCAGCTGCCTGCAGTACTAATAGGATCAGAAGAACACCACCAATTTTCTTCAGGTAGCTTTAGGTGCACACTGTGCAGAGGATGCACTACACTAAATGTAAATACTGTAGCTAATAGGACTAATAGGATCAGAACACCACCAATTTTCTTCAGGTAGCTGTAAATACTGTAAAAACACCTGCCTGCCTGTCATTAGGAATAGAATAACAGGAACGGATCTAGCTAAACTGAATACAGTGTGTATATATATATATATATATATATATATATATATATACAGTACAACACCTAGGATGCATATATGTACACAATACACTGTAAGTGCAGCTAACTGACTCGCCTGTCTAACTTAAATCAAATGACACTGTCTCTCTGTCTATCTCTCCGCTCCCGCCGCAACACACTACACAAGGCTGCCACGCGGGCGGCCTTATATAGTGTGGGGCGTGTGCTAAACCCCCTGAGCCATAATTGGCCAAAGCCACCCTGGCTTTGGCTAATTACGTCTCTCTGTACAGATGGCACTGTGATTGGCCAAGCATGTGGGTCATAGTGCATGCTTGGCCAATCATCAGCCAGCAATGCACTGCGATGCCGCAGTGAATTATGGGCCGTGACGCGCCACTCGAATTTGGTGCGAACGGCCCATAACGTTTGAAATTCGGCGAACGGTCGAACATGCGATGTTCGAGTCAAACATGGGTTCGACTCGAACTCAAAGCTCATCCCTAGAGTCCAATAGCTGATTTCCACCTTACTGCCTGATGTGCTTGATCGGGAAATAATAGTGTATTGTGCACATAGGCTCCCCAAGCCATCTCACTTACCTGAAAACATACCTCGTGATTGCACGGATCCAGTTTTACTACGGTAAAGAAACCTTGATGTAATTTGCCAGGAAGACATTGCACTTGCCGGAACCGTACCAAGGAATTATAACGCTTTATCTGGCCATACCATGTGGGCCCGCAAGCAGTTAGCATCACTTACCAAATTATACCACAACAATAATATCCCCTATTGATGGGGTATTCCAGCTAAACTGCTGGTTATATAGGAACATTGCTCCTTAGCTGTGCCATAAGTGGCAGAAGGAATCAAACTTGCCAAGCAATGGGGCCTGATCCTGATAGATAACTGCTTATCTCCAGCTCGCCCCCACCCCCCATCTAGATTGAAACCCCTTTGGGAAAATGGTCCTGATTGAGAACATAGGTGCACACTTGGACTAAGCAATCTTTGTTACTCCACTGAGCGATCCCCCTCTATGTCCTAGCGGAATTACCCACACTCAGAGATTTATCTCTTGCCTTTTAATTTGTATGTTTGATGTGTTCTGTTTAACCGTTTCTAGTTTCCTAACAGCACCACTAAACCTGGAAAAATTATTTGATACAAGTGTTTCTTGAGGCATGGGACATACTGTCTAAGACCCCTGTAACAATGGCCCATAAAAACCACTTGACAATCAATCCTCTCATGGCACTGCAGTTCCTCATACCATCCCTTCAAATAACACCCTGGACTCAGAGAGGAATCATATATGTAAAGGACTTCTGTATAGACCCCATGAGACCATTTCAATCTATGCAAATAATGCATTTACTTAGTAAACATTCCCTTAGTGTGAGCAACATTGACCAAGATATCTGGAGGTTGTTCTCAGGTAGACCTTACAAGAAAGGCGGAATATCCAAATTCTATTATTTGCAGCATAGTGGCCGTTTTATCAAAACTGCCCAGAATGGTACCTGGGAAAAAGAGCTGGGCAAAACCTACTCGTATTCCAAATGGAAATGCAGTTGGTTTTCAACACTTCCCACTGTGTTAATCATTGGAAGAGCTATTTGGAAGAGCTATTTGAAAACCCTACAACTATTTGAAAACCCTCTCCTCTATGCTGGTGTCAGTGTGGAGAAGTAGGAACTCTAATACATATATTATTAAGCTGCAAAGGTCTGAAGAGTTTCATAAGGACAGTATTCTCACTGATTTAGTTGATAACAGGTATATTTATAGCCCTGTCCCCTGGTTTCGCGCTCCTGAACTTAGTTATAGATAAAGTCCTGGTGCAATTTTGCAACGGAGTGGCCCACATACTTACAACTGCTCCCCTCACGATAACATCCTATTGGAAGACAAGCGGAGCCCCCAATATATCAGATGTTAAATACAGGGTTAACTCGGCATATCAGTGTGAAAAGTTTTTTGCATATAATGGCCAAACCTTGATTGCGTTTGAGAAAAAATGGAGTAGTTGGCCTCGGGTACCCTCTCCAGTCGGTCACAGTTTATGAAAATACAGGATTTCCCAGGGTGGATTAGTTCTTGGGCAAGTTGGTGCCTAGTTCTTTGTTTTTTGTTTGTTTTGTCATGTGTATTTATTAGATAGGATTATTACTCATCAGCTTTCATGATGCTATATGTTTTTCCACTGTTAATACGGTGGATCTACTAGATTCACTAAGGTATTTTGAAGGACTGATGTCATAAAGGGTAAAAGTCAGCCTAAGTTTTATATATATATATATATATATATATATATATATATATATATATATATATATATATATATATATATATATATATATATGTTAGAAGGCCAGTGTGCTGGCCTGAATTTATGGGAGGAGCCCGGAGGTTATTTAAGCTGACCACTTCCCCTTCCTCTTTGTCAGTTTCAGTGCATGATACTACATGTCACTGTGCTGACTCTTCCCAGCTTACCTTGTGTTCATAAGTCTGTGCGTTCGATTACAAGTGGGTTGCGGCGTCTTCGTCGGCGGTTCTCGCTTGCTGTTGCAGGTAGGGTTCAAACCTTTTTGTTCATATGCAATGTTACCATTGGATATGTTTCCTATACCTGCAAACTTAGATTTGCAGGCTCGCTCTGCCTTGTTTGTCATCCTATCCACAAACATACGATTCATTCGTAGATCCAAGCTTCTGAGCCATTGTCAGTTGTTCTCTGATATCACTCGATACAGGCTTCATTTTCTCATAGGATTCACTGTCTATGGCAGTGGTTCTCAACTCCAGTCCTCGGGACCCACCAACAGGCCAGATTATAAGTATTAGCTTGGGGAGTTGCAGACTAGAATACTGCAATCACTGAGCAGCAAGTGATATCACCTGTGATGTATTTCAGCTATCTTGCAAACCTGGCCTGTTGGTGGGTCCCGAGGACTGGAGTTGAGAACCACTGGTCTATGGGGTTGCCGTCTCATCCATTTGGAGATCAGCATGTATTATTTGCATGGGTTCTGTGTCTGATTGAGGTGGTAATTAGACCCACATGGGGCCTTGTCTGCACTTTGATTAGCCTGGGGGGCTGGGTGGTTGGAATGTGTTCGGTTTTAGCCCTCATGCACACAGGCTGTTAAAAAAACGTTATGAAAACGCCAGTATCTTTGCAGTGATTTTTTTTTAACTTTTTTCAGCGTTTTTGCAATAGCGTTTTTGAGCGTTTTTGAGCGTTTTTGCGCGTTTTTGAGCGTTAGCGTTTTTGAGCGTTTTTTTTTTTTCAAGTTTTGGTGAATGACGTTTTTGAGCGTTTTTGAGCGTTTTTGAGCGTTAGAGCGTTTTTACAGCTGAAAACGTCTTTCAGAACCCACTGGTCCTGGGTTTTTTTACGGCTTAAAAACGCCTATGCCACTTGCAGCTCAAAAACGCCTAGGTGGGCATGAAGCCATAGACTAACATAGACAGGCCTTTTTAGGCTGCAAAAAAAGCTCAAAAAAGCAGCTGTAAAAACGTCCGTGTGCATGAGGACTTAGAAGTAAGGTGTGGTATACACGCTGCAACCGATTTGTATTGGATTCACTTCATACATCTTACAACCGATTTGTATCAGTGCCATCTCTTTACAACCGATTCATATTGCATACTTGCTACAATCCGATTCAAACCTAGTCGCATCGGCAGCACAACGGTTCGCATCGGATGCATCCCGCTCACTGATTCTTATTAGTCCCTGTTGTACCCCACAAATGGTTTGTTGTTTATGTAATTTTCGACTGTTTCGTATTGCTTTCATGTCATACGAATCAGTCGGATTCAAGCCTAATCGCCTCGGCGGCACAACGGTTTGCATCGGTCTTATCCTGCACACCAATTTGTAGTGGTTCTTACCATACCCTATGATTCATTATTTATTTTATTTATTTTTTGTCCGATTCACATCACCTTAGCAGCTACATGCATCACAGTCCACTCCGAACCTAGTCGCACAAGCGGCACAATGGTTCGCGTCACGAGTATCCCACACACCAATACGTAACAGTCCCTATAACAAATCTACGATTCGTTACGTATGCCACTTCGCAGTTCCTTCCTACATATACAATTTCTGCTATCCTTTTCGCCTATCAGTAGGTGACCTTTCTTGCAATCGCTGCAAGCTACGCATCTCATCATAACTCCTTGCAATCGCTGCAACATGCATCTCAGTATAAACTCCTTGCAATTGCTGCAAGAACACGCATCTCAACATTTACCTATTTGCAATCGCTGCAAAAACATGCATCTCAGTATAATCTCCTTGCAATCATTGCAAGATTACGCATCTCAACATTTACCCATTTGCAATCACTGCAAAAACATGCATCTCAGTATAATCTCCTTGCAATCATTGCAAGATTACGCATCTCAACATTTACCCATTTGCAATCACTGCAAAAACATGCATCTCAGTATAATCTCCTTGCAATCATTGCAAGATCACGCATTTCAACATTTACCCATTTTTGCAATTGCTGCAACATGCATCTCAGTATAAACTCCTTGCAATCGCTGCAAGATACGCATCTCATGATAACTCCTTGCAATCGCTGAAAAAAACACGCATCTCAGCATATACCCATTTTGCAATCTCTGCAAAACATGCATCTCAGTACAAACTCCTTGCAATTGCTACAAATGCACGCATCTTACCATTTACCCGTATACAATCACTGCAAAACATGCATCTCAGTATAAACTCCTTGCAATTGCTGCAAATACACGCATCTTAGTGTTTACCCACTTGCAATCGCTGCAAAACATGCATCTCAGCATTTACCCATTTTTGCAATCACTGCAAAACATGCATCTCAGTACAAACTCCTTGCAGTTGCTGCAAATACACGCATCTCAGCATATACCCATTTTGCAATCACTGCAAGAACACGCATCTCATCATAGCTCCTTGCAATCGCTGCAAGACACGCATCTCATCATAGCTCCTTGCAATCGCTGCAAGACACGCATCTCATCATAACTCCTTGCAATCGCTGCAAGACACGCATCTCATCATAACTTCTTGCATTTGCTGCAAAAAACACGCATCTCGGCATATACCCATTTTGCAATCTCTGGAAAATATGCATCTCAGTACAAACTCCTTGCAATTGCTACAAATACACGCATCTTACCATTTACCCGTATACAATCACTGCAAAACATGCATCTCAGTATAAACTCCTTGCAATTGCTGCAAATACACGCATCTTAGTGTTTACCCACTTGCAATCGCTGCAAAACATGCATCTCAGCATTTACCCATTTTTGCAATCACTGCAAAACACGCATCTAAGTATAAACTCCTTGCAATCGCTACAAAACACGCATCTCAGCATTTACCCATTTGCAATCGCTGCAAACATGCATCTCAACATATACTCCTTGCAATCCCTGCAAGCACACTCAGTGGTGCTCATACAGTCCACTTCATTTTTTTTTTAGTGGCACTTAATCGGTCACTCGTCTCCAGTGGCATTCATACGAGCCACTCATCATTTTCGTCTTTCTTTTCTCCCTCAGGTCAGTCGAGTTCAGGTTCCATCCTGTACCAGGTTGGACGTTATTTCCCAGGTAAAAAAAAAAAACGCTATGTTTGCATCTTCACCAGGGCCAGTCGCATACAAGGGGGACACATAAAAAAAATGGAAAAAAAAGTAAAGAAATCTTGTTGCACTCATGTCACCCCTACTGCAGGTGTTCCCGGTCGACCGAGTTTCGATCATAACCAGGACCTCGCTACTAGAGCGTCAGTCAGGGCCTAGTTCATGGGCTTTTCTATTGCATCATTCTGCAGCACCCTTTCACTATACCGTTACTTCACATACATCATTGGACGTGATCTCCAGGCGTTAGTTCTCTCACATATGTATATACATGACACTCTGTTTTCGAAGGGCGACCCTTCACCTCGCGGACAAGGTCGCTTAACAGTAGACTTGCTGGCAGTGCAAGTGTTAGCAGGCCGAGCACACGTCACCCCCTACAGACCGCAACATTCCTACGTAGGCCGTACCAGACTTCTACTTCTTGCCCCAGTACGCCCTGGGGTTCTGGTCTTCAGGTTTGTGCTTGCCACAGACCGGCACCCGAGCTATCGGTTATCTCGCCAGTCACCTCCTGGCCCACCTCGGTCGCCACGAACTCTTCTGAGTTTTCTAAATTTCCACTCAACATAAGTTCTGCACAACAGAACTCTGTCAGCTCCTGTCTATGCCTATCATTCCTTTTTCTGTACTTCTTCCTTTTTCCTCCTCTCTGAGTTTTTTCTTTACCACTCCGCTCTCTATCCTATGCCTATGACTCCTCTTAAATATGAGCACCCAGCCCCCTTTTTGTCTTCTGGCAGCGAGGACTTCACACCCGCCCCTCTGTTACCCCCCCAAACGGCTCAGAGCGCGGCTGCCTGCAGTCCCTCAGGGGACGGAACAGCCCCAAACTCATAGCTGAGTCACAGGGATATTCCCTTTCCTGCTAACCGCCAGGAAGGCAAAGCTTTTCAGGCTCCTCTTCCCGCCTCCAGCTGCAGCTGGGCCCAACAGGCATCCCTACAATCCATCCACTGGGCCCAGCTGCACTCTTTGGTCTCCCCCTTAACCGCAACAGTTCGGACGTCCAGACCAGAGTCACACCTTTGAAAGTTCGCCCATCCATGGCCCTCTCGGTCCTGGTCATGGTCCCGATGACAGCTTCTCCTTCTGCAGGTACACCAGGCTCTGCACCGATCGTCCTCCCCGTTCATCTTGTCCCGACCAGCATCAGGGAGGATATATTGGAGGGCAAAGACATCAATTGGCATCCCTGCTCATCTCAGTCCATGACTTAGCTGACAACAAATCATATGCCTGGGGGGATGTCTCAGTGGTTGTCAAGTCGAGATACCCCAGCCTCAGTTGTAAGCTGTCAGCCACTGAGTTCGCCCTGGCCTTCGGGATGTTCAGAGATGTACTTTGTTCAGCCACCCTCAGCAGGAGGGAGGAGCGGGACTTATACCTTCATGCAATGACAGATCTTGCTTACAAATATAGAGGTTTTGCCGTCTACGACCATTGGCCGTTTTTCAGCCAAAGCAGCAGCGAGACTTGCCCAGTTCCAGATAAGCTCTGACTGGAGCCTCACAGACACGGAACTCTTTTGTCGCCACTTCGCTCACAAAGCTGACGGTTTCGCCCAATCCCTCACTTGAACCTGTCACACCAGGCCCAATGTCACAGGGTTATCCATTATCCGGACGATTTTCTGCTTATCGAACACCTAGACATACCCCCCCCCCCCGGTAGATCTAGTCAAGCTAAGAGAGGTCTTCAACAATCTCAATGAACACATAGTGGAAGGCCCAACACATTTCATAAGTTTCTCGGGCATCGTCCTGGATATGCATGCCATGCAGCCTAGCCTGCCTTCTGACAAATTAGCTTGTGTTAGGTTGGTCATTCAGGAGTTTACCTGATCACAAGAATGTACTAAAAGACAGCTGCAGTCCTTGATAGGGATGCTCAATTTCGCTATGAGAACAATTCCTCAGGGGCAGTCGTTCATCTCAAGGCTCTTAGTCTTTCTTGCCCGAGTGCAGGACCCGACCAAGTCCTCAGACTAGACCCAGCAGCAATAGCAGGCTTGGCTATGTGGGACGAGTTCCTCTATAACTGGAACGACATATCAATGTTTTTCCCTCAGTATCAGCTCAGTCGCCCCAGGTAGTCACAGATGCTGCAGCCTCCATTGGCTTTGCTGCAATTTTTGGCCATTACTGGTTTGTCAGACCTTGGCCCCCAGAAATCTGCCTGATTCCTGGCTTCCCTCGATCTTCGTCATTGTTCGAGCTGTACCCCATCGTGGCAGCAGCCCAAGTCTGGGGCCACATGTGGACAGATCAGACAGAGCTCTTCACCACAGACAACCAGGTTACAGCTGACATCATTAATAAGGGTAGATCCAAGTCGCTCCCCGTCATGTCCTTCCTGGGCAGTCTGCTGCAATTGTCACTACATCACCAAATTTAACAGTTACTGTAAGCATATCCCTGGCAAGTGCAATACCGCAGCCGATGCACTGTCCCGCTCCAATTTTGTCTCATTCTTCCAGCAAGAACCCGGAGCCGACCCATCATCCACTCCTATCCCACCTTGGTCTCAACTAACAATGGATTGAAGCCACACCTTGCCAATGCAACCCGGCTCATCAACCACTCACTGTCTAGCAACACACTAAAGGCTTATCCCACGGCCTGGAACACCTACCGTAGGTTCCTTGCCACTTGTCCCGGAACACACAGCTGGCTCTCCCTCATACCCCTATCAGGCTGTACCTGGCCGGTATCCAAGCCACTAAGTCATTTATCTTACGGAAAATGCAACAAACCGGACCCGGAGTGGATATAAACTTCTTTCGAACCAGCAATGTCTGGTGCCCAGCAACGATCTTTTGACCGTCTTCTCTTTCACCTACCCAGCCAGCCAGTCTCCAGCCCGTTACTGCCTTTTCAGGTCAACCCCCTGAGTGGAAATCAGTTTATTAAACATGTTTGGGTCCTACTGGTCAACATAGGCCTAGACCCCGGGCGGTATTCTGGATATTCCTTTGGATCGGCGCAGCCTCAGCCACATCTCAGCACGGAGTACCAGACCATGTGACCAAGAAGCTAGGCAGGTGAAAGTCTGCCTGCTTTACCAGATATATATTCCCTCAAGATGGCCCTTTCTCCAAGCTCACTCAATGAGGTTAGAGGCAATAAAGATACTTCCCTACCTGGTTATTTTTGGCCACTTTTCTTGCCATACCTACCAGACGACCAAAAGCCACACCTCAGGTCTATTTATGTTGTGAGTCTTGTCGCGTGTTTATGTGATCCACATTTGTCTCGGTCTTAGGGCCACGACCATAAAAATATATATAGATAGATAGAATATATATAGATATTATCTATCTATCTAACTTCCATTGTCTGGACCTGACTGTACCACATTTTTTTCTCTCTGCTGAATGTATTTACTTCTCAAAATTGTGTATAAGTCTTTATCACACTGTTATGACCAATCTAATTTTTCATGTACTGCCTGTGCTCTAATAGAAACTATTTGAAAAAAAACAGAGTATCTCTACTGCACAAAAAGATTTACTAGCTTTAGTTGTCATGGAAGGCAGGCAATCTGCATACCACCAGTGTTAAGACCTCATTAACCATTTGTAACATTTTATATATTAATTTCTGGAGTTCTCCTTTAATGTCTATGATCTCAACCCTGAGATCCCGTCAGACCAAAGGATCTTCTTCTAAATGCTGCAAGTATCAGTGTAACTTGCTCCAACTACCACGCTGAGATAATGCACCCATCATTAAGTCTGAGGTTAATTTGCATGCTGTGATTGCCTATTAAAAGTGACTGTCAGGGAAAACGTTGGTGTGATACTGTGCTAAAACACATGGGTCCTTGATAAAGACAAAAGTTATTTGTGAAATTTCAGATCTTCTACTAAAACATGGTATACATTAGTTGATTTCCGTGGAAAATTTTTAGTTATAAGAACATTTGTATAATTTTCTAATAATAAGTGGGGTCAAGTAGACATTTGTTTTTGACCACAGTGATGAGAAAATTTGAAGAAGCAGTATTTTTCCTCCAACAAATGAATTTCTAACAATGTATGTGGCTTTCGTTTGGTTATTTTCATTTGTTTCAAAAGTGAATATAAAGGCAAACAACATTTTGAACTTCTTTGGAATGACATGCATCAGGCTGGGTTCACATATGAGCACGAAGCGGCTCACAGCAGGAGTCCTTTTTTTGGCTGAATTCGGACCTGAAATGGACCAAAAAAGGCGCACAACGTTCCTGTGCAAATTGCACCGGAGTCGCTGCAGGGATATGTGAACCGGCTCCATAGAGAGCCGGTCACAATCTCCTACTGTGCCAATTGGATGCGGGGAAACCCTCATCCAATTTGCACTAGTGTTAACCCAGCGTCAAGCTATCGAATGTACAGAGAATTTCCGTACAAGTGTACGAATATAGTTACGTACGATTATTGGTTGGAAAATGTACTTGTGTATACCCAGCTTAAAGTGAAACTTCACTCTCTCAATCAAAAATTGGATTGTAGCGTCCCCTTTTTTGGAGGAATGGATACCTTTTCTTATATAAGCTTGATTTTATTATAAATCTGTATGCTATGACGAAGGCTTTTGCCGAAACATGTTAGCGTTTTGATGTCGCACTGCTGTCTGTGCTCAATAAAGATTTAATAAGAAGCAATCGAGTTGCCGGAATTCTTTTTGCAATTTTAAATAACATTTTTGGTTTGTGGTGCTCAGATGCAGTGTAGTTCCACTTTAAGACCCCATTCACACAGGGGCAACACGACTTGCAGGTCGCCTCAGCGAGGCGACCTGCAAACGACTGCCCGGGCGACTTGCAAAACGACTTCTGTATAGAAGTCTATGCAAGTCGCCCCCGAAGTCGTACAGGGGCCTTTTTCTAAGTCGGAGCGACTTGCGTCGCTCCCCTTAGAACGGTTCCATAGCACAGAACGGGAGGCGACTTGTCAGGCGACTAGGTCGCCTGACAAGTCGTCCCTGTGTGAATGGGCTCTAAGAGGTAGCAGACACAGGGGAAAATTACACACACTGTCATGCTTTTCAGTCTAGTGTTTTTGGGCCTACTATCCTGTCAGATAAAGAATCTTCTCCCAAGTCATGCTGGAAGAGTAATCAGGTCAGAATGTTTCCCACTGAATTCCACACTGAGAGGAAGAAGCAATCATCAGCTCAATGTGGAATTTCTTTCAAGGTAATTTCCACCAAGATAATAAATGAATAAAAACCTATTGTGACATGATCCATAACATACTGTATTAATGTAGTGGGATGTGACATGTAATGAAGGGTATATACCCCAGCAAACCTGTCTGCTTCACTTACTCAGGTATAGCTTATCTAAATCCAAAAACAAAAAATTAATATACTGCAGCTCACCAATCCTTAAATGTGCTGGTTGCATTAGTTTTCATTTTTGTAGGCATTTTTACTTTCTTTTCACCTGGTGATTTTGCCAGTATGTCTGTTATTTTTAAACTTCCTTTAACAGACCAAGCTGTCCAGCAAAAATTGCAGTTAGAGGGTTGGGACAAACCATTTAACAGTGACAGGGATGCTTACAATGGTCAGCTTTTATTCATTTATGTAGAAAAAAAAACATTAATTATCCCCCCCCCCCCCCCCCCCACAAGAAAAAAACAGTTGCTGTAAAAATGTGTAGCTGGAGTCTGGATTTAATTTATTAGTCACTTACATGAATCCCATCTAAATCTACCAGTCAATCTAACACTACCCTCTCCACAGGTTGACAATGCTGCTTTTTAAAGGGTGCCCACCTTGCTCCTTCATAGATAGAGTGAAGGAGTGAATGTAGTCACCCTAAAGCTTCAGTGGTTTTTGAATCGTAGGAAGATTTACGGTGATTCTGCTCGTGATTTGAAAGCGCTGATGTGTGAATGACAAATCGTGGGACTCGCATTTGAGATGCCATTTATTTGATGCTAGTGCGGGTCCGCGATTGTCGCGCTGCAATCGTGACGACCCGCATCGAGGGAAGCATGTTGTCCCAAAAAAATTCAGGAGCTTTTTTTTGGTGACATGCTTCCCGCGAAGTAGGTTGCCACGATTTATCGCGCGAAAATCATGGCAGACCCGCACCCCGATTTTAGTTGTCATTCAAATGAATGGCATCTCAAATGCGAGTCCTTCAATTTGCCATTCACACATCGGCACTTTCAAATCGCAGGCAGAATCGCGGCAAAACAGCCCACAATTCAAAACGCTGAAATGTGAATGCAGCTTGAGTCATGAAGTGTGTTACTGGGCGATCACCAGGTGAAAATAAATGTGATGAGAAAATTTGAAGAAGCAGTATTTTTCCTCCAACAAATGAATTTCTAACAATGTATGTGGCTTTCGTTTGGTTATTTTCATTTGTTCCAAAAGTGAATATAAAGGCAAACAACATTTTGAACTTCTTTGGAATGACATGCATCAGGCTGGGTTCACATATGAGCACGAAGCGGCTCACAGCAGGAGTCCTTTTTTTGGCTGAATTCGGACCTGAAATGGACCAAAAAAGGCGCACAACGTTCCTGTGCAAATTGCACCGGAGCCGCTGCAGGGATATGTGAACCGGCTCCATAGAGAGCCGGTCACAATCTCCTACTGTGCCAATTGGATGCGGGGAAACCCTCATCCAATTTGCACTAGTGTTAACCCAGCGTCAAGCTATCGAATGTACAGAGAATTTCCGTACAAGTGTACGAATATAGTTACGTACGATTATTGGTTGGAAAATGTACTCGTGTATACCCAGCTTAAAGTGAAACTTCACTCTCTCAATCAAAAATTGGATTGTAGCGTCCCCTTTTTTGGAGGAATGGATACCTTTTCTTATATAAGCTTGATTTTATTATAAATCTGTATGCTATGACGAAGGCTTTTGCCGAAACATGTTAGCGTTTTGATGTCGCACTGCTGTCTGTGCTCAATAAAGATTTAATAAGAAGCAATCGAGTTGCCGGAATTCTTTTTGCAATTTTAAATAACATTTTTGGTTTGTGGTGCTCAGATGCAGTGTAGTTCCACTTTAAGACCCCATTCACACAGGGGCAACACGACTTGCAGGTCGCCTCAGCGAGGCGACCTGCAAACGACTGCCCGGGCGACTTGCAAAACGACTTCTGTATAGAAGTCTATGCAAGTCGCCCCCGAAGTCGTACAGGGGCCTTTTTCTAAGTCGGAGCGACTTGCGTCGCTCCCCTTAGAACGGTTCCATAGCACAGAACGGGAGGCGACTTGTCAGGCGACTAGGTCGCCTGACAAGTCGTCCCTGTGTGAATGGGCTCTAAGAGGTAGCAGACACAGGGGAAAATTACACACACTGTCATGCTTTTCAGTCTAGTGTTTTTGGGCCTACTATCCTGTCAGATAAAGAATCTTCTCCCAAGTCATGCTGGAAGAGTAATCAGGTCAGAATGTTTCCCACCGAATTCCACACTGAGAGGAAGAAGCAATCATCAGCTCAATGTGGAATTTCTTTCAAGGTAATTTCCACCAAGATAATAAATGAATAAAAACCTATTGTGACATGATCCATAACATACTGTATTAATGTAGTGGGATGTGACATGTAATGAAGGGTATATACCCCAGCAAACCTGTCTGCTTCACTTACTCAGGTATAGCTTATCTAAATCCAAAAACAAAAAATTAATATACTGCAGCTCACCAATCCTTAAATGTGCTGGTTGCATTAGTTTTCATTTTTGTAGGCATTTTTACTTTCTTTTCACCTGGTGATTTTGCCAGTATGTCTGTTATTTTTAAACTTCCTTTAACAGACCAAGCTGTCCAGCAAAAATTGCAGTTAGAGGGTTGGGACAAACCATTTAACAGTGACAGGGATGCTTACAATGGTCAGCTTTTATTCATTTATGTAGAAAAAAAAACATTAATTATCCCCCCCCCCCCCCCCACAAGAAAAAAACAGTTGCTGTAAAAATGTGTAGCTGGAGTCTGGATTTAATTTATTAGTCACTTACATGAATCCCATCTAAATCTACCAGTCAATCTAACACTACCCTCTCCACAGGTTGACAATGCTGCTTTTTAAAGGGTGCCCACCTTGCTCCTTCATAGATAGAGTGAAGGAGTGAATGTAGTCACCCTAAAGCTTCAGTGGTTTTTGAATCGTAGGAAGATTTACGGTGATTCTACTCGTGATTTGAAAGCGCTGATGTGTGAATGACAAATCGTGGGACTCGCATTTGAGATGCCATTTATTTGATGCTAGTGCGGGTCCGCGATTGTCGCGCTGCAATCGTGACGACCCGCATCGAGGGAAGCATGTTGTCCCAAAAAAATTCAGGAGCTTTTTTTTGGTGACATGCTTCCCGCGAAGTAGGTTGCCACGATTTATCGCGCGAAAATCATGGCAGACCCGCACCCCGATTTTAGTTGTCATTCAAATGAATGGCATCTCAAATGCGAGTCCTTCAATTTGCCATTCACACATCGGCACTTTCAAATCGCAGGCAGAATCGCGGCAAAACAGCCCACGATTCAAAACGCTGAAATGTGAATGCAGCTTGAGTCATGAAGTGTGTTACTGGGCGATCACCAGGTGAAAATAAATGTATAAATGCCTAAAAAAAAAAAAAAAAGAAAATAATTCAACCAGCAGATCTAAGGATTGGTAAGTTGCAGTATATTACATTTTTGTTTATTGGGTTCACATACACTTTAGGCCAGATTGATATTTTTGACATTTTTTGTTAAAACTGAATTGCAGCCTTGGTTCTCTCCACACACACACATCATTCTGAGACTAGCATTCACTGCATTTCCTATGGAGCTCCACTCGCCATTTAAATCAATGTACATACCCTTTTTGAGGTATATCTTTGTGGTGTCATGTGTACACATCCTCATTGTTACTTCATGAGTACATGAGTCATGAATGCTGCAAAGTGCAGCACCATGTAACTATGTAGCAACATTTTCTGCAGAATCCTCCTGTGAGCCCAGGCCAATGTGATGAGGGTCCCTAACAGCCTGGGTGGAATAACGCTGGTTGTCATTCACTTGCTTGCTGCAGCTAGTGGCAGAGAAGTACTGCAGGGAACAGCTCTGAATTGAAGACGAGTATTGCAGCATTAGGCCTCAAGCACACAGACGTATGAAAACAATGCTCAAAATATGCTGCCTGGAGTTGACAGAGAACATGCCTCTAATGCCACGTTTTTATCCCCGTTAACTCAAGTATTGCTTATGAGTGTAAACTTATTCTTTTGTCTAGGATTAATAATACTAGCCACTAGAATAAATGTATGTGCATACATAGTTACATAGTTGGTAAAGTTGAATACAGACACCAGTCTGTATAGTTTGACCTGTATGGGTGTGGATACGTATATAAACATGCATGTTTTAGACACGTTTACGTGCATACAGCTGTAAATTATGCTGGAAAACTCAGGTTTGAAGCATTTTTTTGTGCCCCTAAACGCTGCTCTTGAATAAGCCCGTAAAAGACACAATGTGCATATGCACATTAGATACCCTAAGCCCAGGTTCACACTGAGCTGCGGGAGTTAAGCTGTGCGAGTTCAGCTGAACCTGCACGATTTCACTCCCGTGTGTCAGCTCTGATTTCGGCCGTGATTTCACAGACATCTGTGCGGGTTTCTGCACAGTTGTCAACGGAAATCGCACCCTGAAATCGCAAAAAGTAGTACAGAAACTACTTTTTTAAATCAGTGCGGCGCTGCAAATGAAGTGTCGCACCGATTAGGACGGTGCCATTTATCATCTCCCTGCCCCTGAGTGAAGACCAACCTGCCCCCAGACAGCTGCCCACAGCTCCCAGACAGCAACAGATTTGTGTGTGACTATCTTGGTTATTTGGGGAGCCACAGTCCAGTTTGAATAATGTGTCAGGGTTTCAGTCTGCCTGAAACCCAGACACATGATTCCAAACCCGAACTACCCGGGTGAATCTCGAACAGGTGGCAACCCTAGTGCCATTGCCAGCAACTGCCGCCGATTTGGCATGTCAAATCGCACCAATGTGAACCAGGGCTAAAACTGCTTTTAGAGACATGAAAAAATGTCAGATGTCTCCAGAAGCAGCATTTTTTCTGCCCATGTGCATGAGGCCTAAACATCTTTTGTTTTGTTTTTTTATTATTTTTACATGCCCTGATCTCTTCAGTTTTAATATCGTTTTAAAATAACTGGACGTTAGCTTGCATCTCATTCATTTTGATGTAGGGGAGATAATATGAGGCTGATATATTCAAGAGTACTTTCATGTAAAAGGTTTTTACACCAATGTACTACTACTACAACTAAAATTACAGTCACTCTAAAGAATATTCTCCTACACTGTCCTGAGTAAGCACTCAGAAAAAAAAAGAAGCTTGTTTCTGGCAGCTTTTATGGGTGCTATAAACAACAAGAGATTACATTGCCATTCTATTAAATAAATTCTGCAGACCACACGTGCCATTCATTTGATTACAAGCATTTTCTCAAGTTCTGAGAAGTAATTTGCCACGTTCATTACAGGTGTTGAAGCAGCTCCATAAAAAAGAAAAAAATGTAAACTGATACTATGATTGTTGATTAGCAATTTATATGCCCCGTGTATTTTCTCTTTTAGTAGAAACACCAGTCCAACCATTAAAAAAAAGGATATGGATTCAGCCCGGGTTCACACCTATGCGAATTAGAGGTGCGTTTCTGCACCTCTAATTCGCATAGCAGGAGAATGTGACTGGCTCCCTATGGAGCCAGTTCACATATCTCCGGGGCGGCTGCGGTGCGCACTGCACAAAAACGCTGTGCGTCTTTGGCTGCGTTTCAGGGCCGAATTCAGGCATAGAATCGGCCCTGATTCGTCCCTGAAACGGTGAACAGGGACGCACAGCGCTCCTGTGCGATCCGCAGCCCGTTGTGGTGTGAACCCGGGCTCAAAGAGCAGTTGAAATTAGAAAGCGTTTTGCACGAACTTGTAATGGGTGATCTGGTTTGATCCATACTTGACACACTTTTAGACTAGTTTCACATTGCTGCACTGTGGTTTGGCCACAGCGTGGATGTATCTGCAATTTTTGCACATTTTAGCCACAGTTTTAGTCGTCGTCCCATAGTGCTTTACGCCTCTGCTCATCTCTTCTGCCTAGGAGGACCGGAGCGATGTCATGATGTCACTTTTTTTTTTTTAAACAAGAGATACATTTTTTTTTTTCTATTTTTTTGCTTTTAAGGGTAAATGAGAGATCTCTCAATAAAAAGGACCTGTCATACTGTATTGTTACCACAAAGTATATTTACAATATTTACAGTATATATTTCAATCATATCTCCTCTTAAGCGTCTCTTCTCCAGGGAAAATAAGCTTAATGTGTGTAGCCTTTCCTCATAACTAATGTCCTCCAGTCCCTTTATTAATTTTGTTGCCCTTCTATAGACTTACTCCATTTTCAGCACATCCTTCCTGAGGACTGGGATCCAGAACTGGACGGCATGGTCAAGATGCAGCCAAAGCAGAGTTTTGAGAAGTGCATAGTTGCCAACATTCTGAAAAAAAATTTAAGGTAAATTTTTGTTCTGTAGGTTTTGTAAGCATGGACTAGCAGGAGGGAAAATCACGCTAAATATTATGTGTGGCTTAAAGGGGGTGTGGTTAAATAGAGTCTGAGGTGACTTACATAGTGGAGAATTTGGTAATATATAGGGAAGGAAAAAAGAGAAAGAAGGAAAGAGGGAGAAAGAAGGAAAGAGGGAGAAAGAAGGAAAGAGGGAGAAAGAAGGAAAGAAAAATGAGAAAAGTAAAGAAAGAGAAAGTGGGAAGGAGTGAAAAGAGGGATGTATGGAAAGAGTAAGAGAGGGAAAGAGGGAAAGAGGAAGAGAGGGAAAGAGGGATGGAGGAAAGGAGGGGAAGAGAGAGAGAATTTGCAATCTGTAGTTCAAAACAAATATTAAAACACATCAGCACAAACAGAAAATGTGTCAACATAATCAATGTGTTCAAAGGCAGGATGCTAATCTAGAAGCTTGTGGAGACATTCTCCTTCCTCACCTCAATAACTAATGCAGCTTCTTTGCAGAGCAGCGCCATGCCACAACACAGGAAGCCCGTGGGCTCATGGACAGCGCACCCATTGGCTGGGACACGACACAGCCAGCTTCCTGCTACCTCCTCAACCAATAGGTAGCTGAAGTTTTCTTTTAAATCTCTCTCTTTTACATCACCCAGAATCTCCCGTGTCCCGACTCGAAGCACCTAGGCAGAGGCAGGCACCCATGCACAGACGTGCATTTGCAGGTGCCTGTCTTGCCGGGCATATGCGCATGTGCTACAAGGCACACGCACGTTAATGCTGGCGCCAAGTGGCCTATATAAAAGCAGCAGCTGCACTAATGCATTGCTGTCTGATCTACAGCTTTACCCCGTATACCTGTTCCTATGATCTCTGCTTGATTGCTGTGTTTGGCTTATCCTGACCACGCTTGCTCTCCTCCTATCCTGACCTTGGCTTGCCTTAAAGTGGAACTTGAGTCATTTTTTCATCTTTCCATCTATTAAATCTTCTGCCCTTGTTGTTTTAACTTTGGATAGTATAACATTTTTTTCTGCCAGTAAATACCTTATACAGCCCACTTCCTGTTTCTTGTCTGGAAAAAAGCCTAGGCTTATGACATCATGCACAGCTCTCTCTCTCCTGAGAGTTTGCCAGGAAGGGAGGGGGGATGAGTCATAGGAGGGCCAATGAGAGCTGCAGAGCTGTAGGTGTGCCTCTGTGTGTCTGTGTAAATCCAGAAAGTGAACAGGCAGCAGCTTCAGCTGCCCACAGTTAAAATGGATGCAGCCAGACTCAGTGGAGGGAGATTTCTGCGGCATATTTGGCAAGTACAGAATCACAGTATATATAAAATAATATGCAAAGTGGTTGGAGGGAAGCTTCAGAATGGCAAAGATGTTTTTATTACAAATGATGTGAGCAGACTGCAGTTTCTCTTTAAAGACTTAGCTATATCTTCCATCTGCCTGATATCCTGTTGCCAACATCTGCCTGCACCTTGACCATTCTCTGCCAGCTGTTTATGCTTATACCTGATCCTCTGTTGCTAACCTGGCTTGTCTGAACCTGCATCCCAGTTATCCATCTGTCGTGCTCTTCATAGTGCCTGGTGATGCTGTTCTTACATCTGCTGTGTGCCTGCATCTCCTGTTTCCATCCGCTGCTTCAGCCATCCAGCCCAGCTCAGGTGACGCACCTGCCACACACTTCTGCAACCAACGGAAGATCCTGCAGGCACTCTTACCCTCACCACAACTCCAGTGGCCCTTGTGCTGGGGCTGTGGGTCGGGATGACACCTTTGGCAACCAGTATAAGTGTGATCCAACCATGCACTGGGTGACGGCGGAGTGCTGCAGCCTTTTTTTTTGGTACGTATGTTAGGTTAGGTAGAGACCTTAAATTGTAAGCTAAAGTGGATTTAAGTCTGTGTCATTAAAGGTGAACAAAGCATCTCCTTCTAAAATTTGTCTACTTGTCTCAATCTGAAGCACCAAGTGTAATTCTCTCTGCTGTCTAGTTACTCTGCTATCTGCTCATATGTTTTCCCTGACTCCAAGCTATAAAGGGGGGTGGGGAGGGGAGCTCCAGCGCACAGCCTGTGATTGATAGCTTCAGCTGTGCATTTTTCCCTAAGACCCCATTCACACAGGGGCAACACGACTTCCAGGTCGCCTCAGCGAGGTGACCTGCAAACGACTGCCCGGGCGACTTGCAAAACGACTTCTGTATAGAAGTCTATGCAAGTCACCCCAAGTCGCCCCCGAAGTCGTACAGGAACCTTTTTCTAAGTCGGAGCGACTTGCGTCGCTCCCCTTAGAATGGTTCCATAGCACAGAACGGGAGGCGACTTGTCAGGCGACTAGGTCGCCTGACAAGTCGTCCCTGTGTGAATGGGCTCTAAGAGTCTGTGTGGATGGAGGTGTGTCCCTTCCTTCCATTAACCACTTGCCGACCGGCCTCAGTACATATACTGCGGCAAGCCTGCTCTATTGAGCGAAACAACATACCTGTACGTCATTTTGTGCAATAGCCAGCAGGGGCACGTGCGTGTCGCCGCAGGCACGAGCTGATTGGCCAGAGGGGGAGCCAATCAGCGGGTCCGGCAGACATGATGTCCGCCGGCCACCCAGAGAGACAGGACGGCAGTCTGCCGATGTAAACGAGGCAGATAGACGTCCTGTCAGTTATGAACAGAGAGATCTGTGTTCCTGCTTAGCATAAGGCTACCCATAAACAGCTTTAATATCACACGATTTCTGCTGAATCAATCAAGATTTAAGCAGTGGGGGGCCCCGACGGCATCACCTGCCTCAAACAATTTCAACTGAGTGGGGTGGAAAGTGATTTCATTAAATCAGATATAGTCACTGTTTGGATAGTCAGAGAGCTGCAGCTGCTGTGACTGGCAGAATACAATAGCTGGCAGTGCAGATTTGACCATCCACGCTCTTTAGTGTGAATGGGGGAATCAGGTGATTTATCTCTTCTTGGCCTGCGGGGCTAAACAAGAGAAATCTGAAAATGTATTAGTTGGCATTAGTTTGTGATCCACGCTCCAACTCTCGTTGTCTGAAGGTGGCCTGGCACTACCTAATTTTAAGAAATATTATTGGGCGGCTGTCCTGGGGTCAGCGAGATGGTGGTTCGCACAAGATCAGTCGAATCTATCAGTGAACCTAGAGGTGGCCATACTAGGGTCATACCTTAGGGTCCTACTCTGAACTTAGCAATCTGGTGTACCAGGGATCTTGACCCAGCTCACAGGTAACCACTCCCATGAGACCCACAGTATTAGTGTGGTGGCAGGTTTCAAGGTTTTTGGCAGAACCACAAACATTCTCTCCCTCCATTCCCCTATGGGGTAACCCATCACTGCCCCACCTGAGGACTGTGCCTGATCTGCAGTTGTGGGCTCCATATGGGGTGAGGACCCTATGTGATATTATGCCTGAAGGGCACCTACTCTCCTTAAGTAGGATGAAGAATAAATATAAGCTTCCCCCCTGGATGTACTTTAGGTTCTTGAAGCTTCGACATGCAGTTCATGCACAGTTCCCGGATACTATCACTATGACACCACACTCTGTTGAGAGGCTTCTTGCTGCCGTAATATAGATAGAACACTATCCTCTATTTATCTCAGACTCACGTGTGCGGGTAATACTGGGGCTCAGAGGGCATTTCTGGCTTGGCAGTGTGACATACCAGCCCTGACGGATGATGATTGGTCTCCAACAGTATATCCCCCTATTAATTTCAGCCAAAGATCGCTTCATACAGCTAAAATTTCTTCATAGAGTGTATTATATGCCACAGGGGCTATCGGTTATCTACCACATCTCTGATGACCTGTGTCCAAGATGTCGGGGGGAGGTAGGTATTCATCTACATATGGTATGGCCGTGCCCGGCCAAAATTCAGGAATTTTAGCAGGCGGTGGTTGCTGACATGGGTTCAATCAGTGGGGTGTTCCTTAAGCTTGATCCCTTGGTTCTCCTTTTGTGCATGACAGATAAACAGTTTAGTATGTGGGGTAGTGGGTAGGTTATTTTCTAAACTGCTTATTATGCTAGGAAAATGATATTGATTAATTGGAAGGCACATGACCTGCCTAGGATTTACACTTGGAAGGGAATGGTTAATGCGCCTCTCCCATTATATAAACTGACATACATGGGTTGTAACTGTCCAAGGAAATTTAATAAAATTTGGTCAGCATGGGTGGAGGCTTGACACCTCACAGTGTAGCCTCCTGCCGTGGTTCTTGCCCTCCTCGCCCTCTCCTCCCTCCTCCCCCATCCCATGTCCCCCTTTCCTCTCCCGCCCCCCCCCCCCTATTTTCCACAGACCTGATATAGCACTCTAATTGCACATAAAAAAAGGGACTTTTTACTTTTCCTGGAGCTGGGCTTTAACACGGTTACTCCCTCCCCTATAAAGAATGTATTTGTTTTTCATCATTTTTTTTTTTATTTATATTCCAAGTAAAAATACAGAGGAAAATAAATGTTTTATGACCAAACACTATGACCTAATTATAAATATTTAACGGAATAAGAAAAGGAGAAAAATAAAAAGGGTGGGATTTATCATGAGTCAAAAAAATAGAGAATGCATTTCACTGGTTTGGGGATATATTTTATCTTTTCAATAGAAAACTGCAGTGTACTCAGGATGGCAGGAAGGACATTCAACAAAAAGGAGCCATTGTCATGCTGCTTCTAAAGAGAAAAGGACAGCTATATGGGGGGCTTTGCTACAGGTGTGTAACTCATTGCATGGGGAGTTCTAGAAAAGACTGAACAGCTGTATGCTTGTTTACAGCAAAACAACTTTGTTCTGAATTGAACAAAATTATGAATTCTGGATCTTTTGGGGTTGATTTACTAAAAGAGAGTGCATAATCTGGTGCGGCGCTACATAGAAACCAATCAGCTTCCAGGTTTTTTTTTTTTTTTTTTGTCAAAGCAGTTTTAGTAAATCAACCCCAATGTCTTTTACTAATTGTTCCATTTATATTACATATTCTCAGATTCATCAATCACCGAGTGTTACTATTGATATCTGTGTCTTGGTATTTTTTGTTCAACATATTTATATTGCATTGTCATTTATACTGAAATGTAGTAGACATTATAATAATGACTTTGATGTACTAGTAATCAGCAGTACCAATGAGGAGTCATCTGTGGGGGTTGATTTACTAAAATTGGAGGGTGCAAAATCTGGTGCAGCTCTGCAAAGAAACCAATCTGCTTCCATTTTTTGGCAGAGCTTACAACTTGAACAAACTGAAGTTAGAAGCTGATTGGCTACCATGCACAGTTGCACCAGATTTTGCATTTCCAGTTTTAGCAAATCCACCCCTATGTGTCTATCTATAACAAATGATTGATGCTGCTTGCTGGACATTCCTAGTACCCTATCCAGTACTTGTGTGATACTACTGATGTCTGTGCCTGGTATTATATTTTATTCAGCAAAATTATATTGCATTGTCATTTATCAGTATGCTATTTCTGAGAATAAAGGATGCATGAAAAAAAAGATCCCAAATGTTACAAAACTCTGTCTTTTACAAACTATTTTTTTTTTTTTACATGTTGTCTGATTCACTAATGAATGTTACTACTAATCTATGTATCTTGGTATTATTTTTAGTTTAGCATAATTATATTGCAGTGTCATTTATCCTGATGCTATTTTTGAAAATAAAGAATGCATAAAAACAAAACAAAAAAAGGAACAAAAACAAAACAAAAACAAACAAACAAAAACAAAACAAAAGTTACAACACTCAGTCTTTTACACACTGTTTTTATTCATTTTATTTTTTTACATATTCTAAAATTCGTCAGTCACTGTGTTACAGCTAATATCTGTGTCTTGCCATTATTTTTGTTCCATATAATTATATTTCATTATCATTTATGCTGATGCTAGTTCTGAAAATAAACAATGCATTAAAAAAAAAATCAATGTCACAATAGTTTATCTTTTACAAATTGTTTTTTTTTTTACATAATCTTTGATTCATCAATCACTGTGTTACTACTGATATCTGTGCCTTGGCGTACTTTTTGTTCAATATGATTATATTGCATTAGCTATTTCTGAAAATAAAGAATGCATTAAAAAAGCAAAACAAAAAGACAAAAAAAAACAAAAACAAAACAAATGTTACAATAGTCTGTCTTACAAATTGTATTCTTGTATTTTTTTTTTTTTTTTTTTATTGTTTTTTTTTTTTTTTAATATACTCTCTGATTCACCAGTCACTGTTACTACTGTTCTTTGTGGCTAGGCTTTTGCTATTGAAAATAAAGAATGTATTAAAAAAATCCCAAATGTAGCAGACATTCTAGCAGTAGTGGTCATCTATTAAAGTATCAATGGGGTAGTGACTATAGTATCCTCTCCATCCAAAGACATAAAGGAAAGTTCCCAGTCCTGGCAGAGGATGGTGAGGGTTCACTTGTACTGGAGGATAAATAGCAGACAAGGAGTCACGTGGTGCTGATTCTTCTTCTTCTTCTTCTCCTCCTCCTCCCCCTCCCGATCTACTCACTCCCTTTGTTGTTGCCAGCAGACACACGTATTGCACCCATCTCGTGGCTGGTGACAGGCTGTGTGCCTCCTGAACAATACCCCGAGCACAGGCAGTGAAGGGGCAATCAGTGCTGAGCAGGAGGAAGGGAGGAGCCAGCACACACACACAGGGTTCCACCAGCCTCCACTTCCTTTATTGGTGGCATGGCTCTGAGGATGGATGGCATCCTCCTGTTCAGGCATACAGAGCACTTCTTCTGAATGCAGCTGATGAGCCCACACACTGCCCTACATGACCATTATTGATGCTGCTCACTGGACATCCCTGGTCCCCTGGTCTATCCTGTACTTGTGTGTGGAGTGAGACCTGAGAACACAGCCATAGCAGCAGCAGCAGGAGTGACAGGGAATGAATAGGAAGTGGTGTGTGCTGGAGAATCCACAGAGGAGCCTGGCTTGTGCTCTGTGCTGTTATTGATGCTCCTGGCCTGCTGGAGCAAGCTCTCACCCTTCTCACCCCAGCCTCTTGTCTCACCAGCATCCTGCTTCACATCATGGAAGGATTGCATCCTGCTTCCAGGCTGCTGGGACCCCTGGCTTTTTGGTCCACCTCATCGGTGCTTGTCTTCTTAGCCTTCTCCGGTGTCCAGGCGTCCAACCAGCTGCCCAGCGAGTGCCACAATGGCAAAGGAAAGGGGATCAACTGCTCAGGTAATAGATACAAAAAATATCTATTTATGTATGTATGTATCGATCGATCGATCTATCTATCTACCTATCTATCCACACACATAGTAAAGAAGAAAAATAATATATACAGTATATAACGGAAGAATATATATACAGTATATAAAACAAAAAATCTATCTATCTATCTATCTATCTATCTATCTATCTATCTATCTATCTATCTATCTATCTATCTATATACATACACACTATATACACACACAATATATACATTTTTATATATATATATATATATATATATATATATATATATACACACTATATATATTATATAATATAATATATATATATATATATATATATATATATATATATATAATTACAATTATACAGTATATAATATACACACATATATACAGTACATATATGTATAATACAAACATATATACATAGATGTATAATACACACACACACACACACATTTATATATGAGCTGCCCGTTTTGTGCATGGAGCATGTTTCCGTATGGATATAATGGGAGTATACACGCCTACCTATAATATAATATGATATCCTGATTACATACCCCATAGAATGCATTAGATGTGTACCTCCTATAGAGCTGCTTTTACTAACTAGGTTCATGTGTCAATATTTTGAATACCATTTAAAAAAATAATATTATTATACAGGATTTATATAGTGCCAACAGTATATATATATATATATATATATATATATATATATATATATATATATGAATGATACCAGAATGCACATGTATATAGTGTATTCTGTCCAAGCAATTGTGGATTTCTGTATTTCTGTACACGTTTTCATTGGTTAAGTCATAATGTGAATGCTATTTCCAGTATCCCTTCAAGAAAAAAAAAAAAAGATTTGTGTATGAATGGGTGATCTAACAAAGAACGGCAGGCCACCTCATAAGACAATGCTATTGTTTTAGGATATTCCTGTGTCGGCAGTGCACTATGAACAAAAGGATGTGCAAGTCGTCCTGTGCTGTTCCAGTGTGTAGGCAGATGATCCATCAGAGCCTGGACCCTGGCAGGTGGATGGCAGTAGTCATTAATAAATACACCGCACCCCTTGTTGTATTTGTGCTGGGGTTTTCCTGCGTTTTGAGTCGCTTTGCGCAGATCTCGGTCACTAAGAAGTGGCAAAATGAGCGCAGACTGTACCATGTGACCCGACCCTAAGGACGGGAATTGACACAGAAAGATGATTGTGGTGGGCAGATCAAATAAATAAATAAAGCCTTGGCAGCTGCTCCACTCATGCACAAAGTCCCGCTTGCATTCAGCCTGTGAGCACATCAGTAGCTCTTGCCTAGCCGGACACTCCAGCTTTTATGTCAGTTCATGAAAGGATAACATTGCATTTGAGAATCATTCCTAAATTTCCATTTTTATTAAGCTGGCTATGCTTTTCGATGACTCCAGTCTGGCCGATGTATACTTAATATGAAGTTTTGGCCGGGCTCATTTATTCACGTTGGGTTAATTTATTTTCATCCCCTAAGGGACGCTCAACAATGGCATAATAACGGCAGCGTATGCTAATCACTCATCATGGTGTATTTCTGTATCGGCCTCATGGCTAAAAGGCTTAACTCGATAAATATATATTAACGCAGGGACATAGAATCACTCTAATTGATTGATGCAATCAAATAAATACAGTGTTTTCTTGCATGGTGCTTACCCATTATTTTATTCCAAGCCGAGTCCATTGACTGTATAGGTGATGGTTGTCTGTTTCTGGTCTAATATATTGGTAATCCTGTCATGTGCTATTTAATGGTGGCGATTTTTTGTTATGCGATCATATTGTCAATCAATTTACTGATAGAAAAGATGGTTTGATGCACCATAAACAATAGCATATCAATCATCTATCTACTTTTTTACAATTGTATTTTCTGACCAGAATGAGCAGGTTTTGCTTAAACTCGATCGATGACACAGTATGTGCCTTTTCAATACTTCATAGATTCGATCATGTTGTCCAATTCTGTGTAGAATCATTCAATCAGATCATTACTTATATGACCCACATATGGATACACATTCAAGTGGCTTTAAAGGGGCACAATAAATACCCTACTGCCAAAGTAATCATCGTGAATTACTGGCCTACTGTGAGCTTTTGTCCTTGTTTTTGCCATAGGGTGAATGATAACAGATAATGTTTGATTGCTAATTAGCATAATATTTGACTAGATAAAATTGCTTAGAAATTGGATCCAGCTGTTTCGTTATGATTGATGCATCCTATTTAGGGATGGGCGAACGGTTCGGCCTGAACATAAGTTTGGGCCGAACTTTGGTCGTTCGGACGTTCGGCGAACAATGAACATTATGCGATGTTCGTGGCAAATTCGAAAGCCGTGGAACCCCGTTAAAGTCTATGGGACACCGACATACATGAAGAAACAAAAGTGCTAATTTTGAATTATGCAAGTTATTGCCATAAAAATTGTTTGGGGACCCAGGTCCTGCCCCAGGGGACATGTATCAATGCAAAAAAAAGTTTTAAAAATGGCCGAGCAGTGATTTTAATAATGCTTAAAGTGAAACAATAAAAATGAAATATTCATTTAGTTATCGTGCCTGGGGGGTGTCTATAGTATGCCTGTAAAGTGGCGCAGTCTTCCTGCATTTAGAACAGTACCACAGCAAAATGACATTTCTAAAGGAAAATTTGTCATATAAAACTGATCATGGCTGTAATGAATTGTCGGGTCTCGGCAATATAGATAAAACTCATGGAAAAAAACGGCATGGGTTCCCCCCACCCCCCAGTCCATTACTAGGCCCTTTTGGTCTGGTATGAATATTAAGGGGACCCCGAACCAAATAAAAAAAAAAATTGCGTGGGGGTGCCCCCAAAATCCATAGCAGGCCCTTCAGGTCTGGTATGGCTATTAAGGGGAACCCTGCGCCAAATTAAAATAAAAATGGCGTAGGGGTCCTCCCCAAAATGACATCAGAGGAAGACGGGGTCGCCCGTTTACGTCATGTCGGGTGGTGTGAGATAGATCTACATCACTGGACATTTTTATTTTTTAATAAAGGACTTGTCCCAAAGTGTCTCCTGTCTTTTTTACTATTTTTGACACTTTTTTGTGATCCGTTACCAATTCACATAGAGGGGGAGGCCAGGATCTGGGGGTCCCCTTGTTAAAGGGGGCTTCCAGATTCCGATAAGCCCCCCTGCCCGCAGACCCCCACAACCACCGGGCAAGGGTAGTGGAGATAAGGCCCTTGTCCCCATCAACATCATCATCATTGCTGAGACCCAACACATTACAGCCGCGATCAGTTTTAAATGACTTTTTTTCATTTAGAAATGTCATTTTGCTGTGGTACTGTTCTAAACACAGGAAAATTGCGCCACTTTACAGGCATACTATAAACACCCCCCAGGCACGATATTTAAAGCAATATTTCATTTTTATTGTTTCACTTTAAGCATTGTTAAAATCACTGCTCCTGAAAAAAAGGACGGTTTTTAAAACTTTCTTTTGCATTGATCCATGTCCCCTGGGGCAGGACCCGGGTCCCCATACACTTTTTACAGCAATAACTTGCATATAAGTCTTTAAAATGAGCACTTTTGATTTTTCATGTTCGTGTCCCAGACTTTAATGGTGTTCGCGTGTTCGTCCCAATTATTTGCCAGTTCGCAAGCTCTGGTGCAAACTGAACCGTGGGGGGGGGGGGGGGGGGGGGGTTGTTTTGCTCATCCTTATTCCTATTTTCTTTTGTGATGCAATTAGGTTTGTGAAGAGAAAGGTTAACAGGTTAGTGTGTTCTTGTTATTAACAGTGGGCTTTAACGAGTTATATAGGTCACTTGAACACACTGGAAAAAAATGTGTATTACCAGGATCAATTTACCCTGTATCCTGCTGTGAAGACTTGGAGATGTGTCTTCTTTTAAGATTGGCACCTCTTTCAGGATGAAGATAGTCCCAGCATGAATTAACATCTTGGTCAGGGGTTCGAAAATCAGTCCCCGAGGATAATTTCTATGTTTTATAACTGTATTAGTGGCCCAGCAATCGTAATTTAAATAGGAAAAAGAAAGAATCAATGATTATCTCACTTTGTTTAACGAGAACACCGAACACCTGTAATGAGTTTGTCATGGGTTGTTGTGAATTGCAAAATCAAAGCACTAGCGTAATTGCGCTGTCTCAAATACTGGAATACACATCCAATGCATGAATTGCCTTTGTAGCTGATTTATTCCTTCATCTCTGACGCCCATGTCTTGCTGTTAACCCTTGTAGTCCAGGGTTATATAATATATTTGTAGAGCTATCTTTGATCAGACCAATCAAATGCTCTGCCCAGCATTATATAAAGTTGATTATTTAGCTATTTTTAAGCATTCTGTATTTCAAAAGATAAACATTGGAGGGCTAGAATGCTGTTATAGTTCAAGTTAATTACACTGGGGTGGGGAATCAAACCTGGAGAAGACCAAATCTGAAGTAGTTGTGCATGGCTGCCAATCAGCTCCTATCTTCAGCTTGTTCTGTAAGGCTAGGTTCATACTGGTGCAATCACAGACATTGCATGTGATGCGCACCGCATTGCTGTATACATCACATCCGATGTCTGTGCGATGCAAATTCAGCCATACATTTTGTATGGCTGAATTTGCATCGCATTCGGACCAGCATGGCACAAGATCCATTTTTTGGTCTGCATTGGAATTGGATGGCATGGGTATTCACACCCATGTGATCCGATTCCTGTCCGATTTCACAGTTTGCACTGCAAACCGATTTGGGGGTGTCATTAACTTTACATTGACACCCGCAGCGGTTCACAGAGAGCAGTGCTTTGAAAATGAAAGATAGGCTCTGATTGGTTGTCATGCTCAACTGCTGCAGATTCTGGCTGCTCCAGCCTGATAAATTCCCCACATGATATTACATAAAGAGAGAAAAGCAAATGTTAGGGGTTAAGGCTCGCAAACACTAAGAAAATCAGACAAAAATTTGTTGACAAAAAACAAAGGTGCAAGCTCGAAAAATGTTCTTGTATGTGAACACGATGTCCGATTTTCGCTAAATGTGTACAGTAATTGTATAAAAATAATCACATAGAAAATACAGCGCATGATCAGAAGCAAAGAACGACCCTGAAGATGCTACTACTTCATGATATGCACAATCATGGAAAATCGGATGATCGGTTATCGGTCATTTTCTCCTTGCATGTACTAGGCTTAAAGTGGTTGTAAAGTCAGAAGGTTTTTTATCTTATGGCATTCTATGCATTAAGATAAAAAAGCCTTCTGTGAGCAGCAGCCCCCCTAATACTTACCTGAGCCCCATAACCTTCCCTCTTGAATGGCCGAGACACAGCAGTGGCGCCATTGGCTTCTGCTGCTGTCAATCAAAATCAGTTAGCCAATGAGGAGAGAGAGGGGGTGGGGCCGAACCATGGCTCCATGTCTCAATTGGATACACGGAGCTGTGGCACGGCTTGGGTGCCCTCATAGCAAGCTGCTTGCTGTGGGGGCACTTAACAGAAGGGAGGGGCCAGGAGCTCCAGCCAGGGACCCAAGAAGAGGAGGATCTGGGCTTCTCTGTGCAAAACCACTGCACAGAGCAGGTAAGTATAACATGTTGGTTATTTTCATATTAAAAAAAACAAGACTTTACAATCACTTTAAGTATTATGTAATTAGGGACATCCAGTATTGTCTTACTTATTATCTTAAAGCAGTGCTAAAGCAAAATATGTAGAATATTGCAGCTTACCAATTTCTAAATGCGGTGGCTGCATTAGTGTTGTTGGTGAGGTTTGTTTTACCTTTACTTTCACCTGGTGATCCAGACAATAAGTCTATTATTTTTCAACTTCCTTTCACAAACCAAGCTGCCCAGACAAAGTGGTAGTTAGAGGGTTCAGACAAACCATTTACCACTGACAAGGGTGCTTACAATGGTAAGCTTTTATTAATTTATGCAAAACCTACTGTATATCCCAAAGGCATTAGCTGGAGTTCAGCTAAATCTGCTAGTCTAACACTACCCTATTCACAGGTTGACAATATTTTATCACTCCTCCATCCAGAGTGGATACACCCTAAAGTTGGCAATATGTGGATTATTTTTTTTTTTCAGCTAGCCACGGGTTAAATGAAAAAAAAAAACTGACCCTGCTCCCCCAATCACTTATTCCATCAAATGGACTGTTCATGAGAAGTTGATCGATAGATGAACTTCTCATGAACAGGAATGGCCATAGATTGATCAAAATTTGGCTGGTTCCTGCTAAACCATTTTCATTGTGGTCTATTTATGGTCAGCTTAAGACAAGAAGTATTGCCAAGTGAAAAAAAGAAAATAAAAGCCTAGAAAAAGAAAAGTAATACAGTTGCCACATTTAAAGCGGATCTTCACTGCATCTGAGCACCACAAACCAAAAACAATGTTTAATTCATTTTTAATATTCAAAGCAAACTCGTCTATCCATTCATGTCTCCAGGCTTTATTTTGTTGAGACATCACTGTGAATAACAACCCCCCTAGAATTTCTGGCTGTGACCATCTTAAATAAGGGCGAATGATTCATGTAGCATTTACTTTGTTTTCATTTGTTCATATACACCATATAATTGTTATATTCATTTATATGATACTGTTGGTTCCAGTATATTCACTTTTCTTCCACAGTTTTTATATTTTGTCACTATTTGGAGCGCCACATTATTTTTGTTTTAAAAAAACAGGAAGTAACTGAAGAAATGTTAAAAAAAGTTTTAACAGGTAAATTTAATATACCTTCTTATTAGGGATGAGCCAAACACTCCCCTGTTCGGTTCGCACCAGAACATGCGAACAGGCAAAAAATTTGTTCGAACACGCGAACACCGTTAAAGTCTATGGGACACGAACATGAATAATCAAAAGTGCTAATTTTAAAGGCTTATATGCAAGTTATTGTCATAAAAAGTATTTGGGGACCTGGGTTCTGCCCCAGGGGACATGTATCAATGCAAAAAAAAAGTTTTAAAAACAGCCGTTTTTTCGGTAGCAGTGATTTTAATAATGCTTAAAGTGAAACAATAAAAGTGTAATATTCCTTTAAATTTCGTACCTGGGGGGTGTCTATAGTATGCCTGTAAAGGGGCGCATGTTTCCCGTGTTTAGAACAGTCTGACAGCAAAATGACATTTCAAAGGAAAAAAAGTCATTTAAAACTACTCGTGGCTATTAATGAATTGCCGGTCTGACAACACACATAAAAGTTCATTGATAAAAACGGCATGGGAATTCCCCACAGGGGAACCCCGATCCAAAATTTAAAAAAAAATGGCGTGGGGGTCCCCCTAAATTCCATACCAGGCCCTTCAGGGGTCTGGTATAGATTTTAAGGGGAACCCCGCGCCAAAATAAAAAAAAAATGGCCTGAGGTCCCCCCAAAAATCCATACCAGACCCTTATCCGAGCACGCAACCTGGCAGGCCGCAGGAAAAGAGGGGGGGATGAGAGCGCCCGCCCTCCTGAACCGTACCAGGCCACATGCCCTCAACATTGGGAGGGTGCTTTGGGGTAGCCCCCCAAAGCACCTTGTCCCTAACATGGGGACAAGGGCCTCATCCCCACAACCCTTGCCCGGTGGTTGTGGGGGTCTGCGGGCGGGGGGCTTATCGGAATCTGGAAGCCCCCTTTAACAATGGGACCCCCAGATCCCATCCCACCCTGTGTGAAATGGTAAGGTGTTTTGTAAGTGTCAAAAATGTTAAAAATGACAAGAGACAGTTTTTGACAATTCCTTTATTTAAATGTGTCTTCTTTCTTCTATCTCTCGATCTTCTATCTTCCTTCGGTTTCTTCCTCCATCTTCTTCTTCTTCTGGTTCTTCTGGTTCTTCCTCCGGTGTTCTCGTCCAGCATCTTCCTCCGCGGCGTCTTCTTCCCTTCTTCTTCTCAGGCCGTTCCGCATCCATGATGGGAGGCTCCCGCTGTGTGACACTTCTCGTCTTCTGACGGCTCTTAAATAATGGAGGGCGGGGCCACCTGGTGACCCCGCCCCCTCTGATGCACGGGGACTTGACGGGGACTTCCCTGTGGCATTCCCCGTGACGTCAGAAGGGGGCGGGGTCACCCGTTACGTAACGGGTGACCCCTGAAGGGCCTGGTATGGAATTTAGGGGGACCCTCCCACACCATTTTTTTAAAAATGTTGGTTCGGGGTTCCCCTGTGGGGAATTCCCATGCCATTTTTATCAATTAACTTTTATGTGTATTGTCGGACCGGCAATTCATTAATAGCCGCGAGTAGTTTTAAATTACTTTTTTTCCTTTGAAATGTCATTTTGCTGTCAGACTGTTCTAAACACGGGAAACATGCGCCCCTTTACAGGTATACTATAGATACCCCCCAGGCACGAAATTTAAAGGAATATTACACTTTTATTGTCTCACTTTAAGCATTATTAAAATCACTGCTCCCGAAAAAAACTGCCATTTTTAAAACTTTTTTTTACATTGATCCATGTCCCCTGGGGCAGGACCCAGGTCCCCAAACACTTTTTATGAAAATACCATGCATATAAGCCTTTAAAATTAGCACTTTTGAGTTCTCCCATAAACTTTTAAAGGGTGTTCCGCGGCTTTCGAATTTGCCGCGAACACCCCAAATTGTTCACTGTTCGGCGAACTGGCGAACAGCCGATGTTTGAGTTGAACATGAGTTCGACTCGAACTCGAAGCTTATCCCTACTTATGTATTTACTAATGCTAGCAGCATGAGGATTAAAAATAATCATTGTTGATTGGGAGAGTTAAGTTCCACTTTAAAGTGGAAGGCAAGTCAAAATCTAGTTAAGCTTAAATCTACTCCCACCCCCATTCTAAGCCTATTCTATCTTCCCCGTAAAAGGAAAGATGCCTAAACTTACCATTCTGAAGTTGCTCCGGTCTGTTCATATGACCGGGTCCCAGCTTTTGCTTCAGTGTAGGGGAGGGTGAACCAACAACGGATGCCCCATAGTAAGTCTATGGGAGACGTCATTGCACCGGTGTACAGCCCTCGGCGATCTCTCCCCTACACTGAAGCCAATGCTGGAGAGATCGTGTGATCGGAACCAAGTGATTTCAGAATAGGTAAGTATAGATATCTTTCCTTTACAGGGTAGATAGAATAGGCTTATAATGGGGGTGTTATTAGATTTAAAGGATAATTTAACCTGTTAAGAAAAAATAATAAATGCACTTTTTTTGCAGGTAAAGCCTGGAGCCCGGAAAGCAGTGCACCAGTGATCAGCAGATCATTGGTGCCATGCAGGACTCCTGCAGACTGTCAGTGTAAGCTGTCTGCTCATACATCGTACCGGCAGGCTGTTTCACACTGACAGGAAGAATCAATGAACTACCACAGCGCTCAACAGTGCCATGGTAGTTCATTGAGAGCTACAAGCCTACAGCTGCACAGAACACTGTGAATGAATGATGCGGTCGTAAGGATGGAGCCCCTCACAGCCTCGCTCTTTTCTAAAAGTGACAGCTAGTACAGGGGACTTCTCCCCATACTGCTGTCACACAGAGGCAGCAAATCCCCGATCAGCTGCAGGAGTGGAAACATGTTACATTTTCCACCCTAAAAACAGGGGAAACATGTTACATGTTTTCGGAGGTGAACTTATCTTTTAAGCTTATTTAGGTTTTGACTTGCCTTCCACTTTAAAGTGGATGTAAACCTGATTCATAAAATTTTCTGAAGTACATATATCTATAGTGTTTTCTTATCTCTCTCCAAAGACCTAAGTCCTGTGTCTTTCTGTTGTTCCATTCTTCTGTTATCAGCATGATAACTTCTGACAAGTTCTCCGACAACCAAGATAAAACCAGCCTGAAATATGTGTGTCGGGTAGGGTGCTATAAATAGATTAGCAGAGAGCTTGTCTTGTCACAGCACAGCTCCGTGTGTTTCTTTCTACTTCTGTCTATGTGGAGGGGGGTGTGTGCCTTTTATCCAACCACAATGTAGATATTTGCCAGCAAACCAAGGATCGGCACAAAGTGGCGTCCAAACAGTTAGTTTATTGCATGATTACAACACAAGAAAGGTGCAACGTTTCAGAGTCAACCAGCTGTCACAGTATATGGCAAGACTACACTCCTACTGCTGAACAGGCAGAAAAAATCTCTAATAGGATGTGCACTTTCTAAAGAATATAGCAAGTTGAAGACAGCAGATATACATGTAAAACATACGTAGAGAGATTTGTTTCATCTCTGTGTATCATCTGAGGCTGTTCACTTCACTGGGCATATGTGAGGGTTTACATCCACTGTAAGGATTTGTAAGCTGCAATATAATAAATGATTGTTTTTGGGTTTAGTACAACTTTAAAATGTATTTAGACTTTTACATTCTAAATGTTTGCTGTACCAGGGACTATAGTACTGCATAGTACATAAAGCGTAAAAAGCAAATATTGATGGTAAATACTATGCATTCATCAAAATATTTAACCTAATCTTGTAATGCTTACCCTAAAGTGGGTTTTGACTTCCATATTCTAAATGCCTTTTGCACTATGTATCTATTACATTTCATAAACAGTTTTTTACATTCTTCCTTCACTGCCTACGGTACAAAGCTTCTAATAATGTAATAAATATACAATTTTTTTCTGTAGAGGGCATCTTTGTATAAAACAGAGTCAATCAAGCTCCCTGATTAACAAGTGATGACATAAAAACCTTAGCCACATAGAAAGTATATTGTTTTCTATCAGACAGACTTCTCTGTTAGACGCTGAAAGAGAACAAAAGTTAGGGTAGCCCAGAATTCATAGATTGTTTAGCCCACTTGGGCGGGCAGTATTGAGCTTCTCTGGCAGTAAGAGAGGCTTGTTATTGTAAAGGCATGCTTTCTATCTTGTTTTTAAAGCCTTTCATGCTATGCCCTACCCTCTTTTCCACTGATGTGTTGTAGCTGGTGCAGAATGCAGCATCTCTGTTGGATTCCCAATGCAAATTGTTGGAGTGCACCTTCCTGTCCACTGCTTCTTTTTGTATTTTTTTTCACAGGTGGGAAAACAACTTTTTCCTTTTCCCACCCACCCCTATATCAAAACTCAGAGCCTCAGAGCTGAACACCATCACAGAAAAAAGAAGGGAGGAAACTATAATGTATATAGTATACAACATAACCAGCTATACTGGAATCTATACATTAAGGGCAAGCAAGAAAGAGATTCCCACCCTCACCAGACACCTAACAGTTGTCTAAACATAGTAGAGTTTAAGGATTCACGCTGCTCCTAAATAAATATGAAATACGCTATCTGGATGATCTGATAAGACTGATGGATGACACAGAGATAACTACCAAATGCACTCAAAGAGCAATCAATGACATGGCGGTAAGATCAGGTATTTCTCCAAATCCAGGGGACAGCTTCTCCAATTATAAACTAGGTTCTCTCTAAGCAGGGTATTGCTTACAAAATCTATCCACAGTTTGAGATCAGGTGGAGAAGGAGTTCTCCAAGGTTGCGCAGTAAGTTTACAAGAACTATGATCTATGAACAGGGGTTTTCGTGCCAAGTGTTACCTCATCACCATTTAAAAACCCAAGTAAACATACAGTATCTCACAAAAGTGAGTACACCCCTCACATTATTGAAAATATTTTATTAGATCTTTTCATGTGACAACACTGAAGAAATGACACTTTGCTACAATGTAAAGTAGTGAGTGTACAGCTTGTATAACAGTGTAAATTTGCTGTCCCCTCAAAATAACTCAACACACAGCCAATAATGTCTAAACCGCAGGCTACAAAAGTGAGTACACCCCTAAGTGAAAATATCCAAATTGGGACCCCAGTGTCAATATTTTGTGTGGCCACCATTATTTTCCAGCACTGCCTTAACCTTCTTGGGCATGGAGTTCACCAGAGCTTCACAGGTTGCCACTGGAGTCCTCTTCCACTCCTCTATGATGACGTCACGGAGCTGGTGGATGTTAGAGACCATGCGCTCCTCCACATTCTGTTTGAGGATGCCCCACAGATGCTCAATAGGGTTTAGGTCTGGAGACGTGCTTGGCCATCACCTTTACCCTCAGCTTCTTTAGCAAGTCTCCAAAGGGAGGGGATCACGCTCTGCTTCAGTATGTCATAGCACATGTTGGCATTCATGATTCCCTCAATGAACTGTAGCTCCCCAGTGCCGGCAGTACTCATGCAGCCCCAGACCATGACACTCCCACCACCATGCTTGACTGTAGGCAAGACACACTTGTCTTTGTACTCCTCACCTGGTTGACACCACACACGCTTGACACCATCTAAACCAAATAAGTTTATCTTGGTCTCATCAGACCACAGGACATGATTCCAGTAATCCATGTTCTTAGTCTGCTTGTCTTCAGCAAACTGTTTGCAGGTTTTCTTGTACATCATCTTTAGAAGAGGCTTCCTTCTAGGATGACAGCCATGCAGACAAATTTGATGCTGTGTGCGGCTTATGATCTGAGCACTGACAGGCTGACCTCCCGCTCCTTCAACCTCTGCAGCAATGCTGGCAGAACTCATATGTCTATTTCCCAAAGACAACCTCTGGATATGACGCTGAGCACGTGCACTCAACTTCTTTGGTCGACCACGACGAGGTCTGTTCTGAGTGGAACCTGTCCTGTGTAAACCGCTGTATGGTCTTGGCCACCATGCTGCAGCTCAGTTCCAGGCTTTTGGCAATCTTCCTATAGCCTAGGCCATCTTTATGTTGAGCAATAATTATTTTTTTCAGATCCCCAGAGAGTTCTTTGCCATGAGGTGCCAAGTTGAACTTCCAGTGACCAGTATGAGAGAGTGAGAGTGATAACACCAAATTTAACACTCCTGATCCCCATTTACACCTGTGACCTTGTAACACTAACGAGTAACATGACCCCAGGGAAGGAAAATGGCTAATTGGGCCCAATTTGGACATTTTCACTTAGGGGCATCCTCACTTTTGTTGCCAGCGGCTTAGACATTAATGGCTGTGTGTTGAGTTATTTTGAGGGGGCAGCAAATTTACACTGTTATACAAGCTGTACACTCACTGCTTTACATTGTAGCAAAGTGTCATTTCTTCAGTGTTGTCACATGAAAAGATATAATAAAATATTTACAAAAATGTGAGGGGTGTACTAATTTTTGTGAGACACTGTAATTGGCGTCAGGGTAGCATTGATAAGAAAGACTGTTTATAGTGTGCAATACATCATTACAGTATCAAAAGAGCTGTGGGCACCTCCACCACATGTATCTCCATCTTCTATAGCCTGCCCACACCTTGAACAGTCAGAATTTGATCTGTAACCATATTTGTAGAGATGCGGTGGGGTGTAGTAGGTTCTGTGTTTTTGAGATATGGCTAATAGATCCTCTAAAATATATATCCATTTGTCCAGGTCCTCTAACATAGAGTCAACATGCATGTTAACATGCATCAAGTGTTGAAGGGAGTATACCAGTATAAACTTCAAATATAATTTACCTTTTGTGGTATATGTCGGAGCTCAAGTAGGGGAGCCTTGTGTAATCTCAAAGAAAGTGTCCTAGACTAAGAAGAGAGTACGTGTCTGAGCTGAAGATAGCAAAAGTATCTTTTTTTGCAGGAGGTGAAATTCCTCCCTAACTGGAAGGATTCAAGGATGGAACCAGGGTATCAATATGAAAGTGGGTGATAATGCTAATTTGCCAGGGGTCAGCATTTTCTAATTTCTCACTTTCTGGCAAATTATGGTAATCCCATATGGGAATAAGAGCATTATAATTATCATAATTTAGCAGGGTTCTTAAGAACATCCAAAGTTTATGCAAGTCATATGGTCATAACTGTCAGTCAAGGGGCATGACCAGTACATGTTAATAAGATTGGTATTTTGGGGAGGGAGAAACAGCAGAAGGAGCCAGTCAGTTCTGATGATCATAACATGAACATACTGATAGAAGGAGAGACCAGAGTGATACATAGATGAGCTTATCAGTCTGTTCCTTCTGCTTTCAATGTCTATTCATGGACCAGGGTTGGGACAAGACCTATAGGTGTTATTAAACTGCAACAGTCAGGTCCCCTTCCCTGCAAAACAGGGATGTACTTTGTGGTAGAGACGTGTACATTTTAGAACTGGATGAACATGGCAGGCAAAACAGCTACTTTATAATTATTTAATCTGTGTATTTGACTATGCTTCAAGTTCAACTTTTAAAAGAGTTAGTTATGTACAGAGGATCGGCCGTATTTTAACAAACATGGCTAAAAATCAAGCTGAACTTCCATAAACCTTGACCCAGGTAGTAAATAAGCTTTTTTTTTCTTCTAGCGGCTCTTTTTTCTTTCTGCTTCATCATTCATTTAGTAATGTGTTAAAGGAGTAATACTTTAGTTAATGCTTTAGTAATTCAGGACCGATGCCATTAGTGCCAGAAAGCTGAAATGAATTCGGTATTATACTGCACTCGTGAAAATCACTTCGGAAACAGATCACCAACTGCTAAAAACAGCATAAACTTAGCTAAGCCATGTCTATTTCCCATCCCGTGTAAGTCTGGCAAACTGTTGAAAAGCAAAATTCACATCTGGGGGGATCTTGATACCTTCTTTATTCTCAATCCTGGTTTGCAGATAGGTTCTTTCTACACTGTAATGCCCCGTACACACGGTCGGATTTTCCGATGGAAAATGTCCGATTGGAGCGTGTTGTCGGAAATTCCGACTGTGTGTGGGCTCCATCGGACATTTTCCATCGGATTTTCCGACACACAAAGTTGGAGAGCAGGAGATAAAATTTTCCGACAACAAAATCCGTTGTCGGAAATTCCGATCGTGTGTACACAAATCCAACGGACAAAGTGCCACGCATGCTCAGAATAAATAAAGAGATAAAAGCTATTGGCCATTGCCCCGTTTATAGTCCCGACGTACATGTTTTACGTCACCGCGTTTAAAACGATCGGGTTTTCCGACAACTTTGTGTGACCGTGTGTATGCAAGACAAGTTTGAGCCAACATCCGTCGGAAAAAATCCTAGGATTTTGTTGTCGGAATGTCCGAACAAAATCCGACCGTGTGTACGGGGCATAACTGTGCACTGTAGGTCTAAACTTATGCAGGAGCTGCTTATTTCTGCTTCTAAAAGTTTGTGATCGGGTTCTACAGTAAATACATGAGTGCCTGTCATGACACATAGCAAAGAAAACAAATTGCTTGGTATATTATCAGATAGATTAGTCTAATGCCGCGTACACACGAGCAGACTTTACGGCAGACTTTGCCCGGTGAACTTTTCGATGGACTTTATGACGGACTTTCCGAATGAACTGACTTGCCTACACACAATCCACCAAAGTCTGTTGAATTCGTACGTGATGACGTACGACCGGACTAAAACAAGGAAGTTCATAGCCAGTAGCCAATAGCTGGCCTAGCGTGGCTTTTTGTCCGTCGAACTAACATACAGACGAGCGGACTTTTCGACCAGACTCAAGTCCGTTGGATAGATTTGAAACATGTTTCAAATCTAAGTCCGTCCAACTTTTGAGAAAACAAAGTCCGCTGGAGCCCACACACGATCGAATTGTCCGACGAAATCCCATCCGCCGGGCAAAGTCTGCCGTAAAGTCCACTCGTGCGTACGCGGCATAAGGCTTCAGACAAAGAAAGCTGCAAAGCGAGCTGCTCAAGCGTGCCATCTATTTACAATGACAAGAAAAAGTATGTGAACCCTTTGGAATTATGCAGTAGTTTGCCAGAACGTGATGTGATTCTCAGCTAAGTCACAACAATAGACAAATACAATGTATTTAAACTGATAACACTCAAACAATTCTAATTTTTCATGTCGTTATTGAACACACCCATTATGCATATTTTTTATTGCCACTATAACTATCCAGTAGTGCTCTGGAAATCCTTTACCTTGTCTTAGTTCATTTAAAAAAAAAACTACTATCTTGTGAATAGTGAACAACTATTATAAAACAGCAGATTAAAAACGTATAACCAGTTTTAACAAACTGTCAAACAAATGTGACCCAACACCATTATAGTTTTCCTTTAGGAGATAATGTACACTGGTGTTTGTGATGCTTTTGAAATGCATTCAGCATGTGTTTGAGACACGTTTAACATGCATTTACATTACATTTTATAATACAGGTAAATGCACAAATTCATCTGTATTGCCAGCGTACAAAGCATTATAGCAGTTGCTATACAGTTAGAGGTTGATTTATAGCATTTTGAAAATTACTTTTTTCAATATATTCTTTGCATAATCTATACAATTTTAATGATTTGTGATCTCCCAAACTGTTGTTGCTGTTTTTAAAACATTTCTTTTTAAGGTTGTTAGACTTTAAACACTTTTCACATGAAGTACTGCTGCTTACCTCAAGCAGGGTCGTCTTTTACCAGCATACACCCCTGTGCCGCCAATACCATAGATGTCTATTGGGACACGCAGCTGCACGGAAACAGCTGCTAGGTCCCAATGTAAAACCCATGTGGGTAAGTGGACTCACCCTGGGTGGACTTACCCTGGATGCTTTGAAAATGTTTTATCTTGCAATTTCATGTTATTAAAAAAGAATTAAAAATGAAAAAATATTTTTCCAGTAAGCTTGTAATTAGCCTTTATTTTCAAAGAAAATTTTTGCTTAAATGACTCTACCAGGTCTAAAAGTGTGTTACACTTTAAAGCGGAGTTCCACCCAAAATTGGAACTTCCGCTTTAAGTACTCCTAGACCCCTGACATGCCACAATTGGCATGTCATTTTTTTTTGTGGGGGGGGGGGGGGCTGGGTACCTGCTTTGGAGTGGGACTCTCTGTCCCACTTCCTCCTTCCGACCGCCCAGGCGATTCCTAGGTGGCCCCTCCCTCCTGGCAATGTTCTGGGACACGTGACAGGTCCCAGGACATTGCCTGGCCATTGACGGAGTGCAGCACGGCTCGCGCATGCGCAGTGCACGCCCGGCTGTGAAACTGTAAACTGTTATAGCCGGGCGCCCACACTCACAGTGTTGGCGCGCTGTGAACAGGAGTGGGAGAGAACGCAGGCTTCGGGCAGTTTATTTAAAGTTAGCAGCTATACTTTTTGTAGCTGCTGACTTTTAATAAACTCAAAAACCAGTCCACTTTCAGTTCACATAATTGTGACAGATTCTAATTTTAGATGAAGTATAGCTCCACTTTTGCATACTTTCATACTTTTTTTTGTTTTTAGTAGAACTAAGCTGAACGAAGCAGAAGTTCGCCCCCTCCCCCCGCAACGAGACTGTGGGACTATTCAGAAAATGCAGCACGTCCCTCATGAAAACAAGAGCATGAAACATCAGTAAGTTAGTTACAGCCGGCTTTCACAGGACAATAAATGAAAAAAAACTCAAAGTCCGCTTGAGTACAAGGACTGGCGGATGTGATGAAGTTAGCAGCTTAGGCTTCCCCCAACATCCAGGGGTCTCTTGTCTCCTGCCCCTGATGGCATTCTCAGGGACTAAACATATTGGGTGGAGCTTAAAGTGGTTTTAAAGGCAGAAGGTTTTTTTATCTTAATGCATTCTATGCATTAAGATAAAAAACCTTCTGTGTCCAGCAGCCTCCTAATACTTACCTGAGCCCCATCTCGATCCAGCGATGTTGCACGAGAGACTTGGCTGTCCAGACTCTCCCTCCTCATTGGCTGAGACAGCAGCGAAGCACCATTGGCTCCCACTGCTGTCAATCAAAGTTAGTGAGCTTGCTAACATTGCTGGATCGATATGGGGCTCAGGTAAGTATTAAGGGGGCTGCGGAACACAGAAGGTTTTTTTATCTTAATGCATAGAATGCATTAAGATAAAAAACCTTCTGACTTTAGAACCACTTTAAGCTCCACTGAGGAGAAAGACTGGGCCGCGGCTCTGTGTTTGAATGGACACACAAAGCTGTGGCTTGGTTTGGGTGTCCCCATAGTAGAGCCGCACGTTTAATCGTAAAGGAATCAAGATTGCGATTCTACTCCCCTCCCGATCTTAAAAAAGCATTTCCTTGATTCAGTGCAGAGAGTTCTTTGCTTAAGCAGACAGCTGTCAAAAAATCAGGCGGCCTGCCAAGTTTCTCACAACATCACTAAAGAGAAACATTGTAACATATACAAACGAGGTCAGTTTAACCACTTAAAGACTAGTTAAAATCAGTATTTTTTGCTGGAAAATTACTTAAACTCCCCAAACATTATATATATATATATATATATTTTTTAGCAGAGACCCTAGAGAATAAAATGGTGGTTGTTGCAATATTTTATGTCACACTGTATTTGCGCTGCGGTCTTTCAAACGCAATTTATTTTGAAAAAAATACACTTTAATGAATAAAAAAAAAACAGTAAAGTTAGCCCATTTTTTTTGTATAATGTGAAAGATGATATTACACTGAGAGAATCCTGATCTTTATTCTAAGCAAAAATATTGTGATTCTCAGTTAAAGCCAGAATCGTGCAGCTCTACCCCATAGCAAGCTGTTTGTTGTGGGGGCACTCGGCAGGAGAGAGGGATCAGGAGCACCGAAGAAGGACCCAAGAAGAGGAGGTTTGGAGCTGCTCTGTGTAAAACCACTACACAGAGCAGGTAAGTATAACATGTTTGTTATTTTTAAAGGAGAAAAAAACAAGACTTTAGTATCACTTTAAGATGTTGACTTCATCACGTCTGCCAGTGTTTGCGAGTGGACTTTGAGTTTGTTTAATATATTGTCTTGTGAGTACCCTCTGCTGAATAAATGCAGCGATTTTATACAGTGCTGTACTATCTGGTCTTCTTTGTTTCTTCCTCATGTCACCTGCTGCCCTCATTTTATTGCTCAGTTGATTGCGGTCTGGGTTGTGATCTGTGCTAAAGCTGGTGATCTCCATCCTGTGGATGCTTTCAATATATGTAAATGCACATGTCCTTGGTTGGTAGGAGTCGTGCATTTCTGGTAAGAGCCTTTTGACTCTTGGTGGTGGCTCACTGGAGTTGGCGCATTTGGAGTATTGATCTACATGTGCAGTGTTTCATTTTTTTCACTGGACACATGCTTATTGGACTTTTTTACTCACATTATTGCATATTTAATTAAGGCCCCTTTCACACTGGGGTGCTTTGCAGGCGCTACAGCGCTAAAAATAGTGCCCTGAAACAGCGCTGCTGTCTCTAGAGTGTGAAAGCCCCGAGGGCTTTCACACTGGAGTGGTGCGCTTGCAGGACGGAAAAAAATCAATGGGGCAGCGCGGCTATACCGCCGGCAAAGCGCTGCTGCAGCAGCGCTTTGCCGGCGGTTTTAACCCTTTTTTGGCTGCTAGCGGGGGAATAGCGCCGCTAAAACGCCGCTGAAAATAGTGGCGGTTTACCGCCGACGCACCCACCGCCACAGTGTGAAACTGGCCTTATTGTCTTTGCCTATTGCAATATTCACAGTGATGTTTATTTGAGAACAAAAGGTGTTTGTCTTAGGTTGAAAATGTAAAGGAGATGCGCAACACAGGATTTTTCTATCAGATTTATTACCTTGTATTTAGGTAAACGTGAGTGCAGTCCCTGCAACACTGTTATTTATTCAAGGTTTGATTCAGTTTCACTGAGCATGGAGTTTCACAATATTTAACAACTTCTAGATCTGCCTGCAAGTGCTCTATGTCTATATGATGTTTGTGGAGATCCCACTAGTCTTTCAGAAAGCTGGCACGAGTGGGGAAAATAGGTTTTAGTTTCTGTGTTGCAGAAACTGGAAAGCTCTTTTAATACATCTGGGACCTGAGTATTTTGAGCCAAGTACAAAATTGTCCATTTAAGATGGTATAAGTTTAGATAAGCTGCACAAGAAATGGGGAATCAATTGAATGTCATGTAGATAGGTTAAATGTACCTAGCAAAGTATTGTGATTGTGTCACACTCGAGATCATGTTATTGAGAAATGTATCTCTCAGGAACTCAAGACTGCTTAGAAAACTCAACACTTAGGAACCTATTTATAATGGCGAGCAGAAACCACTATCTGCTCTCTGCTGACCACTGCAGGGTTTATTTACAATCTATTTGAATTTTACAAGACATTTTTTAAAATGCAGACCATGGTGTGGAGCCTGCAGTGTCCTGCAGAGTGTTCTTTGCATTATGTTGCAAAGAACACTCCATGATAGAAGAAAGTTGCATAAACCCTAAACACCTTTGTAAAGCACATCTGTATGCTTAAAGAGGAAGTAAACCCTTGTGGGTTTTACTTCCTCTTTGTTTCCCTGCAAAGGTAAAGCATAATGGGCTACTATGCCTCGCAAAGTAGCCCATTATGTGTCACTTACCTGACACCGAAGACCGCGATGTCTCCGTTGTCCCCACGAGCAGGGAGCGTCCATCTTTGCCCCTCTTCCTTCCGGGGCTGCGAACTCCGGCTCTGTGACTGGCCGGAGTCGCGTGACATCACTCCCGCCCATGCGCGCGGGAGCTGCAAGTCACGGCATGACCCCTATTAGAAATGGCACGATGTGCCTTTTCTAAAGGGCGCATGCGCCGATGACAAGTAGTCATAGGCGCGTGTCTTTTTAGTAAATATCTCCTAAACCGTGGAAGTTTAGGAGATATTTCAAGCACCTACAGGTAAGCCTTAATATAGGTTTACCTGTAGGTAAAAGTGGTTGTACAGGGTGTACAACCATTTTAATATGTGGCCATAACACAGCTGTATAGTAGACCCCTTAGTAATTTGTAAGAGATTGTATTAAGTATTGCTTCATCTGAGCTTCAGCCCTGCTTCATACTAACAGCGGAAATTAAATTGTGCGAGTTCAGCTGAACTCGCACGATTTCATTCCCGCATGTCAGTCCTGACTTCGGGGGCAATTTCAGAGACATCTGTGTGGGTTGCTGCACATATGTCAATGGAAATCGCACCCTGAAATGGCCAAAAGTAGAACAGAAATTACTTTTGGGAATCGGTGTGGCGCCCTATTCAAACCACAAGCAAGCAGAGAGGTGGGGAAAATGCAGCATGCCTGCATTTTTCTGCACCGCATCCAGGTTTACCTGAAATCACCGCCCATCTCCACAGCACAGCTCCACTTAAACTATTGTATGTCTGATTCTAAGTGGATTTTCATGCTTGACCTGCTTTGGGCAAGAACTTTGTCAAGATTGGCAACTCAGACTTTATGTTATTAATGTGTTACTAAACCCAGTTGTATAAAAATAGTTCATCCCCCCCCCCCCCCCACAGTGCCCACAGTGCCCACAGCTTGTAAATCTTCTTTTTACATTAAAATATTGCCACTATATACCTGTGTACTGTATACACACCCACATGTTTGATGTCAATATCATGTGACCTGGCTAGTTCAGCTTAACATGGTCAGCTACTCTGCCTGTGTCAGCTGGCCTTCCCCAGATAGACAGTGCAGGAGGGGGAAGATCTATGCATACAGGATAAAACAGCATTTTTACACAATGCAGAGGATTAACCCCGTAAGTTCTGCTATATGCTGCATATACAGACTAATTTTACTGTTTTGGGTTTAGTAACACTTTTATTTATGAATGAGCTACTTTGCAAAGTTAAAGTGGACCTGAACTCAGAAAGTGAATATTTGCTATGTTATAGTAAAATCCAGAAATGTTAAATCTGCTGAAGCAGTATTCTGAAAAATTGACCTTTTGTCTTGAATTTCTCCTAAAAATAGTGTACTTCCAGTGTCTAGGCACTTCTGTAATTGGAAAAGTAAATAGAAATAGCACCTATACCTTAGAAAAACATATAACAAGCCAACACTACTTGGGATTTTAGTGCAGCAGAGGCGGTGTTGTCATCCCAGCACAGGAGTTAGGAGTTCACTGGACTTCTGTCAGGATCAACATGTATTTTTCTGTACTTGGAGCATTTTCAAAACATGGGGCATTTGCATGTTTTGCAGACATATACTGCATTTTTTTCCCTGACATACACCCTAAAGTGATTTTAAAGGCTTTATTTAAAAAAAAGAAAAAAACCCAAACATGTCATACTTACACGATCCTCCTCTTCCCGGGTTCCTCGATGGCACTCTTGGGCCCTCCCTCCTGTTGAGTGCCCCTAGAGCAAGAAGTTTGCAATGGGGGCACTCAAGCAGGCTCGTTTTCAAGTCGTGGCTCTATGTGTCCATTCACACACAGAGCTGCGGCTTGGCTCTCCTGATTGGCTTACTGGCTGTGGTTGGCAGCAGCAGGAGCCAATGGCTCCTGCTGCTGTCTCAGCCAATGAGGAGGGAGAGTCCCAGGAGATCTGAGGCTTTTGTACACATTGCTGGATCAAGATGGGGCTCAGGTAAGTATTAGGGGGGGCTGGGGGGGGGCTTCACAGAGAAGGTTTTTTACCTTCATGCATTCTAACCTTGGGCCTTGGGAACCATTTTAAGTTGAAAAGGGAATTTAAAGACTATTTCCATAGGTTTAGACAGTTAAACTATTTTCTATTAGAAATTCACGGTGACCGTATATAAATCCTGTAGATTTCCATATAGTGTGGGGGCAGCATTAGTAAAAAAGCTTGATGCCAGCTGAGGACAAGAAAAAAAGTTTGTGTCAGAGAACAAAGCTATAGAAGCTTGGCAAGCCGCTAGACAGTTACAATATACCCTCTCATACATGAGCTAGTAATTATGTCACAACCAACAAGAAGTAAGTGGTAAGAAAAGTCATCAGCACACTTAAGGCTTCATGTACAATACAGCTGCTAATCTGGAGTTCAGGATCTTTTGGCGTCTTTTTGGTAAAGCTCCTAAACTTAATTCCATAAAAGCCTATGTGTCCATGCACACAAAGGCTCTTAAAAGAGCTTAGAAGCGGCTGCGGTTAGGGGAGGTTCTAAGTTTTGACCGCCGACCGCAAAACGCAGCAAAATCGGGGTAAAATCCCTGCACATTTAATACTTTACAACTGAGTAAAAAAATCAATCTTTTAAGTACAATTTCTAAACAAATGTACATTGGAACCCAAAAAATGGAAATGTAGCAGAAATCAGCCAGGTTTGAAATTCCTTTCTAATTTCTTATCTTATATCTACAGAGATTTCATTACTTACAGAGCAACTCCAGCCTCCTTACATAATTTGTAATAAAAACATCTTTGCCATTCTGAAGCTTCCCTCCAACCACTATGCATATTATTTTATATATACTGTGATTCTGTACTTGCCAAATATGCTGCAGAAATCTCCCTCCACTAAGTCTGGCTGCAACCATTTTAACTGTGGGCAGCTGAAGATGCTGCCTGTTCACTTCCTGGATTTACACAGACACACAGAGGCACACCTCCAGCTCTGCAGCTCTGATTGGCCCTCTTATGACTCATCCCTCCTCCCTTCCTGGCGAACTCTCATGAGAGAGAGAGCTGTACATGATGTTATACGCCTAGGCTAATGACCAGACAAGAATCAGGAAGTGGGCTGTATAAGGTATTTACTGCCAGAAAAAAAATGTTTTACTATCCAAAGTTAAAACAACAAGGGCAGAAGATTTAATAGATGGAAAGTTGAAAAAATGACTGAAGTTTCGCTTTAAGAGTTACTTGTATGTCTCCAGACACCAGTAAAAAGACCTAGGGCAAGGTATAAAACGGAAACACACTACATGCTATATCGTAATGTGCACATTATAGTAATGCATTCAGTAATGGTATGTTGTATTTATTTTGTACAGGTTGAAAATTGTTGAATTTTGCTGGTTGTCATATAGGAATAGCAATAAATGGAATGCTGTGTATCAGTGTCTCCCAAACATTGGTTGGTTTAATAAAATAATCACAATATATAGTGGCATATTTAATACACCAAAAAGGAACAAAGAACAGAAGTTCATTCTTAAGGGTTACACTTTAATAAATGAGAGTGAAGAGTCTTCAACAGTTTATATTATCTGTAGGCCAGTAATGCAGAGAGATAAAGTGCTTTGATAGTATTCAGAAAGCAAGTCTAAAGTACATTGGGTATGGAAAAGAATCACTCCCCTTTAAAATAATCACATTTTGTTGCTTTGCGGTCTGAAATGAAGACAGACACCGTTTTTGTTTTATCCAGCTGGCAGTGATAAAGCCTTTGATTTTTTTTTGTATCCATCTCCAGAGTTGTGCTTGCCCACAACTTTATCCCGGAGATATTTTGACTTGCCAACCATAGTTGATTGTTTGCTTCAGTTGCACTGCCAGGGACTGAAATGCTCCAAGAAAGCTCTTTTTATGCTGAGCTAATCAAAATTACCGCTGCTGATGACAGTTGAAGGTCAAATTACTTTTTGTGCCATCGAGAAGGTGATTAGCTACACCTGATTGAGTTTACAAGTCATTTTAAGGAGGGGTGATCCTTTTTTCCAATTCAGTGATTCTTTTTTGATTTTTTTTCACTTGGTTGTTAAGTTGCGCTGAGTAAATACACACTCACTAGACACGCACCCACCCTTGAATTGAATGTTCATTTCTCTACCATAAGCCGTCTCCAAGGGCGTTTCAGAGAATTTGGCAGTACATCCAACCAGCCTCACAACGGCGGACCACGTGTAACCACACCTTCCCAGGACCTCCACATCCAGCATCTTCACCTCCAAGATCATCTGAGACCAGCCACCCGGACAGCTACTGCAACAATCGGTTTGCATAACCAAAGAATTTCTGCACAAACTGTCAGAAACCATCTCAGGGAAGATCATCTGCATGCTCGTTATCCTCATCAGGGTCTCGACCTGACTGCAGTTCGTCATCGTAACTGACTTAAGTGGGCAAATGCTCACATTTGATGGCGTCTGGCACTTTGCAGAGGTCTTCTCTTCACGGGTGAATGCTGGTTTTCACTATACAGGGCAGATGGCAGACAGCGTGTATGGCGTCGTTGGGGGAGATTTATTGATGTCAACATTGTGGATCGAGTGGCCCATGGTGGCGGTGGGGTTATGGTATGGGCAGGCATATGCTATGGACAATGAACACAGGTGAATTCATTGATTTAATTTTGAATGCACAGAGATACCGTGACGAGATCCTGAGGCCCATTGTTGTGCCATTCATCCACGACCATCACCTCATGTTACAGCATGGTAATGCACGGCCCCATGTTGCAAGGATCTGTACACAATTCCTGGAAGCTGAAAACATCCAAGTTCTTGCATGGCCAGCATACTCACCGGACAAGTCACCCATTGAGCATGCTTGGGATGCTCTGGATCGGCGTATACGACAGCAGGTTTCATTTCCTGCCAATATCCAGCAACTTCGCACAGCCATTGAAGAGGAGAGGACCAACATTCCACAGGCCACAATCAACAACCTGATCAACTTTATGCGAAGGAGATGTGCTGCACTGAGTGAGGCAAATGGTGGTTACACCAGATACTGACTGGTTTTCGGACCCCCCTGACCACCCCAAAAAGTGAAACTGCACATTTTTGAGTGGCCTTTTATTGTGGCCAGCCTAAGGAACACCTGTGCAATAATCATGCTGTCTAATCAGCATCTTGATATGCCACACGTGAGGTGGATGGATTATCTCGGCAAAGGAGAAGCGCTCATTAACACAGATTTAGACAGATTTGTGAACAGATTTGTGAACAATATTTGAGAGAAATAGGCCTTTTGTGTACATAGAAAAAGTTGTAGATCTTTGAGTTCAGCTCATGATAAATAAGGGCAAACACAAAAGTGTTGCGTTTATAATTTTGCTCAGTATATATAATATAATATATATATATATATATATATATATATATATATATATATATATATATATACCATATATACTCGAGTATAAGCCAAGTTTTTCAGCACATTTTGTGCTGAAAGTGCCCCCCTCGGCTTATACTCGATTTAAGCACTTTTCTGGTGCAAAGAATGACATATTCTGAACCAACTTTCGGGCCCCATATCTCAGGGCTACTTGATGCTAGGAACCCCATATTTGGTGTACAAACCCAGTGGAACTAGCACTACAACACATCCAATAGGATTCCTTGCACCAAGTGGCCCCGAGATATGGGGCCCCAAATTCAGTTTGGAAAATGTTATTTTCTGCTGCAGAAAAGTACTTAACATTTTCCGAACCAAATTTGGGGCCCCATATCTCGGGGCCACTTACTTAGTGCTAGCAACTCCAGCTTTGGATATGTTGTAGTGCTAGTACAACTGGGTTTGCACACCAAATATGGGGTTCTTAGCACCAAGTGGCCCCAAGATACGGGGCCCCAAATTCGGTCAACTGTATCCATCTGCAGGAATGTCAATTCGGGACCCTTTGGGTCCAGAGACCCCAAATTTTGGCTGCAGCCAGGGGACATCTAGGAACCCTTAACTACCAAGTTTAAAGTTTGGGGGACCTATGGCTGCAAATGGGCACAGTGAGGCTGCAAATTGGCACAGTGAGGCTGCAAATGGCCATTGTTGACCCTCTTTTCCACTTACAGTAGCTGCACATTTCTCACCGTAGGCTTATACTCAAGTCAATACGTTTTCCCAGTATTTTGTGGTAAAATTAGGTGTGGCTTATATTCGGGTCGGCTTATACTCGAGTATATACGGTATATATAAAGTTAGGTCCATATATGTTTGGACACAGGCACAATTTTTTTCAGGTATTTACAAAAACATATTAAAGCTATTATTATATAATGGATATGCGCTGAATGCGCACAGTTTCAGGTTTAATATGAGGGTATAGTCATCCAAATTGGAGGAAGCATTTAGGAATCACAGCTCTTAAGAATAGCCAACCCCCTTTTTCAAGGGACCAAAAGTAATTGGACAATTGAATCAAAAGCTGTTTCATGACCAGGTGTGGGCTACGCCTTCATTATTTCTTCATAAATTAAGCAGGTAAATAGGTCTGGAGTTGATTCTAAGTGTGGTATTTGCATTTGCAATCTATTGCTGTGAACCTACATCATGCGTTCAAAGGAGCTGTCCATGCAAGTGAAACAAGCGTAAGGCTTCAAAAACTAAACAAATCCATCAGAGAGATAGCAGAAACATTAGGAGTGGCCAAATCAACAGTTTGGTACATTCTGAGTAAAGAAAAACGCACAAGTGAGCTCAGCAACATAAAAAGGTTTGGATGTCCACGGAAGACAATAGTGGTGGATGATCGCAGGATCCTCTCTATGGTAAAGAAAAACCCATATACAACATCCAGACAAGTAAAGGACACTCTCCAGGAGGTGAGCGTATCATTGTCAAAGTCTACAATCAAGAGAAGACTTCACAAGAGCAAATACAGAGGGTTCACCACAAGGTGCAAACCATTCATAAGCCTGAAGAATAGAAAAGCCAGATTAGACTTTGCTAAAAAATATCTAAAAAAGTCAGACCAGTTCTGGAAAAGCATTCTTTGGACGGATGAAACTAAGAATACTCTGCACCAGAATGACGGGGAAAAAAAAGTGCGGAGAAGGCTTGGAACAGCTCATGATCCAAAGCACACATCATCTTAAAACATGGTGGAGGCAGTATGATGGCATGGTCATGCATGGCTTCTAGTGGCACTGGGTCATTTGTGTTTATTGATGATGTGACAGAAGACAGAAGCAGCCGGATGAAGTTTGCAGTGTTTAGAGATATACTGTCAGCCCAGATTCAGCCAAATGCACCAAAAGTACAGATGGACAATGATCCAAAACACACTGCAAAAGCAACCCAGGAGCATTTGAATAAAAAGAAGTGGAATATTCTGCATCTAAAAACCCAGTCTTTGGTAACGTCCATGGGTTCCAGACTTCAGGCACCCATTGCCAGTAAAGGCAAAATGAACATTTTATTTATGATTATATTCATTTGTCCAATAATATTTGAGCCCCTGAAAATGGGGGCACTATGTATAAAAATGGTTGCAGTTCCTAAAATGTGTAAATGTGTAATTTATGCACAATCCCTTGAATTAAAGCTGAAAGTCTGCACTTCAAATTCATTTGGATTGTTTTGTTTTAGTGTAATTCTGGTGGCATACAGAGCCAAAAGTATGCCTGTGTCCAAACATATATGGACGTAACAGTATATATTAAAGTAAAAATGATATACTGTGTGTGTGTGTGTGTATATATATATATATATATATATATATATATATATATATATATATATATATATATATGACCTTGTTATACCTTTTAGAACTTTATAGCAAACAATATCCAATTTACAAATAACCAAGACTGCAAAAAATCGAATTCATGAACAGATGAGAAAAGAAAGCCTTCTAAGGGATGGATATTTATAAGCCACACAAATACTGTAAGTAAAACTACAATAAATTAGCTTGTTAGTAATCTATAAACATCACAAACATTTCATTTAGTTTTACTTTAAAATTAGTATCAGAGTGACAGTCTGACCCTTCATTACCTAGAACTACATGCATTGCATCTTGTGAATCTGATGAGAAAGGAGTAAAACTTGATTCGGTACCTAGTTTTTCACTGTGCAGGTACATTTTTTTTTATTTTCATTACATAATAATTATACAAAACCAGCTGTTTTTTACTGCCAGGCTAATTATTTTTGACGTTAATTTCTAAAGACAAGATATTATGCAGGAGAATAGCAATATTACCATTGCAGATTTTTAAACTTGTGAAGTTGCCCAAAATAATAAAGATTTATACTATGTTGAAGTTTAATTCTAACGGCTTGGCTATTAGCCAGCATCAGCACATTTGTAGGGTTTTATTTTACTTAAAAAAGTTGTTACAAAAATCACTGTTTAAAGAGACAAATTGACATGCATATTTAAAATGAAGGCCACAGTGCCGATACACCTACACAGTGAGCCCTCATAGACTTGTATGGGGCTGTACTCTAATAGGTTGATTTACTAAAGCCAAATAAGCTGTTCACTTTGCAAGGGAATTTTCTCTTAGCTTAGTAAATAAAGTGAAACTCTACTAACTTCCACAATCCAATCATGTGAAAATATTTTTTTTTACTTGCACGTGATTGGGTATTCTTGCAAAATGAATTTTTACATCATTCGCCAAGCTAAGGAAAAATTCCCTAACAAAGCCTTTAAAAAATAGCCTATATGTCTTTAGTAAATCAACCCCTGAAAAACGACAGCCTTGGAGTACAGTCCTCTTTAGAGTCTGTTCACTCCATTTGAAATGCTGGGCAATCTTGCAATGCAAAGAGAAGGCAATTTTTTATGTATTGTATGAAGTTATTGTATGGTAACAACGTTTTGGTGAATAGAATTGAATGAAATGTCACTTGTGACATTTCAATAAAATTCTAGCAAAAAAAAGAAAGAGTAAACAATGCAATGCACCGGAATTGGCACTGTTTCTCCATGCATTCAGCACGATTGCTGGTGTAAATGAGCCTTCAGGTCTCTGAGGGCTAGTTGTATAGGCCTTGAAGATCTCCACTCAGCGGAGGAGGGAAAATAGATCTCATTCTGAGCTGTTCTAAGCATATCCAGAGAGATGTACAGGAGCTGCCGATGAACCACTGGCTTCAGTATTTTTTTTTTCCACGTAATTTTTTATTTTACGTAATCTGTAAATCCATTCCGCCTAGTGGTATCTTGCATAGGAACAACCATTGACTACAGTCACTCCAATATATTGTCTATATCCAAAAGTTAGCGAATATGTTGTGGAGTAAAACATGTTAGAAGGCTGTCCGCAGGCTAGCCTGGATTTGTAGGAGAAGTCTGAGGGCTATATATCCCTCCTCCTCCATCAGATGCTTCGTCGGGTAATTTCCGGGTTCCCACCCACCTGTTCCCCCATACTTTCATTATTTCATTTACATTTCATTCATATTCATTCAGGGTATGCCCTCTTTTAGGCATACTGACCAGCTAGGCCAAGGCACACCTCAGGTCTTGGTAGTTAGAAATATCGCATTTCCAAGTGAAGACTCTGACTACAAATGAATATTATGTATGTGGAACAGCATTATTGGTATAGGTATATTTATACAATATATGTATGCCAGAGAGGCATCCCTTCCAACTTTAATGCAGGAAGGAGTATCTCCCTGCTCAGAATCAATATATGCATTGCTATTAAAAAAAATAACATCAGAAGAGAGCTGTTGAGGTCTTTTTAGACTCAAAAAATAATATATAAGATATGGGGTGTTTTCTTGATAGAAAACAATGTCATTGCATCCAATAAGGTTAGATATGGAAATTCATTTTTCAGGAAGTTAGTAAAGATAATGGGAGAGGAAAGCAGGAGGGTAAGTGTTAGGAATATTCTTCTCCTGTGATCAAACTCCAGATGTATTGAAAAGTAGACAATTTATTTTGGATCTGTCGACACACACGGGGTGATGCTTACAACCCAAAAGATGGCGCAAAAATCACACAGAGGGATGTACAGCCCCCTCCTAATACTTACAATAATACAGCTATAACGCTTCTATTGGCTGAGGGAACACTGATAGCCTCCTCGTACAGCATGGTACATACTTTATTTGCTAATCAGCGTTCCCTGTACATTCTGTTACCATAGATGGTTAAGCTTGTTAGACAAAGACAAAAAGAAGTTTAATGCAACATGTGCTTAGAAGCCATCTTAAAAATCATTATCAGTTCTAATAGTCACACAATAAACATTTAAAACTTTTCTTACAGTAAGAAAAGAGATGGGAAACAAAAAAAGAAGCTTAAGGAAAAGAAAATAGTTAGTAGCTCGCTTAGTGAAAGTGTTCTATATCCCACAGATCACTATAGTGCGTGAATAAATATATTGTTGTAACCCACACTAAAGTGCTTCAAAAACCAAACCTTGAACTTAAATTTAACAGTAGCACTCACCGGTATTTGAACACACAAAATATATCTTAATAAAAGTAAGAAAAATTGTGTTGCGCTGTCACTTCAAATAATATAAACCTAATCCTAATAATAACTTTTCAAATCAATAATTCTATAATCATTACGAGAATCCCGAGATATATGAGAATAAGTTCCAGCAAAGAAAAAAGTCCTCCAATCAGTGAAAATGAATCTTCTTAAAACATGAACACCACTGTGTACCAGCCTCCAAAGATCCACACAGCCGCTTACCAAAGAGTTAGACCCAATGTCACAAGAGGTCTGACAGTGCTTAAAGCAGACCTTCAGTCATTTTTTCAATGTTCCATCTATTAAATCTTCTGCCCTTGTTGTTTTAACTTTTGATAGTAAAACATTTTTTTTCTGCCAGTAAATACCTTATACAGCCCACTTCCTGTTTCTTGTCTGTCAATAGCCTAGGCTTATGACATCATGCACAGCTCTCTCTCTCACTCTTGTGAGAGTTTGCCAAGAAGGGAGGGGGGATGAGTCAAAAGAGGGCCAATGAGAGCTGCAGAACTGGAGGTCTGCTTCTGTGTGTCTGTGTAAATCCAGGAAGTGAACAGGCATCCGCTTCAGCTGCCCACAGTTAAAATGGTTGCAGCCAGACTCGATGGAGAGAGATTTCTGCAGCATATTTGGCAAGTATAGAATCACAGTATATATAAAGTAATATGCAAAGTGGTTGGAGGGAAGCTTCAGAATGGCAAAGATGTTTTTATTACAAATTATGTGAGCAGACTGCAGTTCCTCTTTAAGGGGAAAAAAAACCCAAATAGATGGATAGATGGTGATTGTAATTGGTCCTCAAATACAGCACTGCATATTTCCAGGCTCCACCGCATGGATTTCTTTCAAATCTGCTGCATTAAGTTTCCTTGGATGACCAATTTCATCTACTGTCCTCAATGTTGCCTGATCAATGGTGTCCTCAATGCTGATGGCCCCTCCTCCTCACTTGATGACATTTCACAGTTGTTGCCCCCGTGGATGTGACATTGTGACATCACAAATCCTGCAAGACACTGAGGGTAGGCTCCTCCTCTCCTCTCTGCAGAGGAGAGTAAAAGCCTACCCTCAGTGTCCTGTACAGGACAATTCAATTCTACAGTACAGTGTAAACCTGTGATTCGCCTACATCATCGGCTATAGCCGCCAGCAAGCAATAATCACTGTATTATTCTGGCAGGGATGGCTCCCTGCGAACCCCCATCGGGGGAAACACAATAGCTCCGCGGGAGGGATTTCCCCATCAGCACTGACTTTGTTGATAGGGGAAGCAAGCAATTTTCTTTCCTGCAACCCCTGGTAGCCTGCCTAAGACAGTAAGTGTGGTAATGGTCAGATCATTAGGTGAAATCAAAGGGAAAAAAAGTCAGAAAAAGAAGACTAATGCAATCACTACATTTAAGAATTTATAAGCTACAATATATTTTTGTTTTTGGGTAAAATAGCACTTTAAAGCTAACCTTTTGCAGTGGCAATCAAAACTTTGTTTAAACTCACCAAAGTCAAAGTCACTTTTTTCCTCATATGGTTAGTTAGAGAAAGGCTGTTATGTATATATACTACACAGTTACAGGGCTCTGCCACAGCAAGGAGGAAAATATATATTATTTTTAGCATTCAATAAATTGTGATATATTTGATTATAAACAGTACATTTTTAGAATTTCATTTCAGTGTAAAATTATTTTACAAAAAAAAAAGATAAAATAGGGCTCCTCAAAAGAGTAATTTATATTTATACTCTAATTTATGTATTTTTTTATTTGTCTTTTCCACAGTCAGCTTTTGCTTAAGCTGACATGAGACAAAATGAGACAGTTGCAGAGTCTTGTCGGAATAAATAGCTTTTTTAATCACTTCTTAAGGCTGCCGAAAGGGAAATTTACTCTGATGCTTAGATGCTCTGTGTTTTCCCTGAGAAAATAGTTTTGAGGGACAATTGGCTCGGAGCAGTGAGCAATTATTGATTCTCTGTTCCAATGAAGCTTATGTAATTTTTTTTTGGGCTAGGAATTCCACAACTGACTGTGGTCCTTTGTTAGGCTGGCTACTAGAGTTGCTGTTTTACAGTAGGTCATTAGGTGAGATCACTTGTTGATTGATGATGCTGCCAGCAATTGCTGTTCTGTAATATATCTTATTTTATATGTAGTGGCTGTGTCATGAGTGTATATCAGTTGAACTTTTAATTTAGGTGGGATAGCTCTTCTTGAAGCCACATGCCTGCAAATAATTTTGTAAGAAAGATATGTTAGTTTAGAAAGCCAAATAAAAGAAAAACATCAAACAGACATGATGAAACGTGAGCTTTTGATCTCCAGTGTAATACATATCATTAATGGACTTCATCAGCTGTTGTCCCTCATTCTTAATAATGGATACATACAAAATGCATCATCGAGCGTGAGATCCCTTGTAATGATGCCTTGGAATTCAAGTACAGAGATCTTCTCCCCAGATCATTTAAAATACATACAGTAAGTAGCTGGTGGGCAATTCAACTTGATGAGATCCATCCAAAACTAAAGTTTCAGCTTTTGTGGAATTTCCATTCCCAAAGCATGTTAACATATTAATACCTTCATTATTCACTCAGTCAACTGGTTCAAGAGCACTCCTTTCCCTACAATATGCAGCTTAAGCAGACTAGTGCAGTAACTGATATGCAGATTTACAGTTTTTGGCAACAAGTTAACAGTGGAGCCCTCATCTCTCTCCCCCATTTGCAGCCATTCTTCCTGGCCACTGATATATTTAGGCAACAATGCTACATGACTGTAACAGGTAGGGCAGAGGTGTCTTTCTGATTGACAACCTGGATATACCTTGTTGATGGGGGCACACAATGGAGGAATACATAGGTCCAGACGTGAGCAAAGATTTTGTTTATGGATTATGCAAATGTAGCCTTCCTGCCCTAAGCCTTATGGTGGTTCAGCTTTTTGGGTCTTTCCTATGCTGTGCTTATTGTTCGGTTCTGCCTGCTGTTGGGGAGTATTCCTGGCAATAGTGTGGGAGACTACAATAATCAGCGTTATGAATATTTATTTCCCTGCTCAACCACTGGAACGTTTACTGCCACTGATGCAGGCTGGAAGAGGGCATAAATATTTTTAAGTGACCTTGGGAAGTCAGTCTTCCCCCAGGAAGGACTCCGTTTTGTGACTGTTCCTCTTTGGCCTTCTGCCTAGAGAGGGTGAGCATGTGATTGGATCTAAACCTAGATTTGAGGCCTAGCACTATGCAGGAACTTTAGCCAAATACTGGTACCAGAGAAGTTAGGCAGAGGCTTGGTCCTTGGTTGTGGTTGAACTCCCCAAGGGTTCAGAATATTCAGTATTTTGCAGCTAGGAGTTCAATTCACATAATTCCCGGTTGGCTTAAAGGTTCTCTGTCTTTGAAGGCTGTAAGTACTTTTTGTCCCTTTTCTGAATTCAGCCACGTCCATGTGTGCCCTGTGCCCTAACCCTCCTTGTTTGCTTTGGAAAGTGACTGATGCCCATCTGTTCACATTACTACACTATTGCCAAAGGCTTAACCCTGGAGTGAAATGTCAGCCCACCTGACCTGTGGCGGTCCCTAATAGCCCTTAGGTGGGCATACATTCATAGTTCACATTTCCTAAAGGTTTCTGTAGACATTAGTAAATTAATGTTTTGAAATAGATCGAAACCCCAACTGCACTATGATTTTTTAGTTTGCTAAAACACAGTTTTTTCTTCTTTTTTATAAATTCTTGTTTCACCTTTTGTTCATTATTTTTGCATCTTGGCAAAGCTAATCTCTTCCAGCTTTGTCTTTGTAGATATCTTTATTTTTGTATACATGCTTCAACAGCAGCTGCACATCATAGCTCAGGGCAGGATTTTTGATAGTGATAACATGGAACATGTCTGCGCACTATACATTGGCAATCTCAGAGGAGTGCATGAGACAACATAGGAGAGGAATTTGGAGAGGGACAGAGCATTGTAATCTCATAACAGAAAGTCCCTGAACAGGGACTTTCATAAAAGAACGAGGGGCTAAGGTATGTAAAGGACAGGGTGCAGATGTCAGGTGTATATAACATACACAGTTTTAGGTTTATGTAAAATACAGAGTTCAGGGGGTCAGGAATATGTAACACACAGAGTACAGGGTCAGGAGTAAGTAACACACAGAGTATAGGGGTCAGGACTATGTAACACACAGAGTACAGGGGTCAGGAGTATGCACCACACAGAGTGCTGGGATTAGGAGTATGTAAACTACAAGGTGCAGGGATCCAGTGTTTGTAACATGCACAGTGAAGGGGTCAGGTGTATGTAATGTACAGCATACAGGGGTGTATATAACATAGAAAATGCAGGGGTCAGAAGTATGTAACATACAGAGTGAAGGGATCAGGTGAAAATAATATACATAATGCAAGTGTCGGGTGCATGTAACATAGTGCAGGGGTTAGGCCTCTTGCACACGCTACTCCTGTTTGAGCATCTCTTTTTTAGCCGTTTTTTAATCTTATGTGTTTGTGCATATTTTAGCGCATTTCTGCGCATATGCTTTCGCGCAATTTTGTGTATTTCCACGCTCATACGGGCAAGCGTATTCTCGCATTCACAATATGTTAATGGGTATTTGCGTACAAATGTGCGCGATTGCGCACATTTGAGGCTTAAATTACTGACCAAAAATGCTGATTTTTCTATTTTTTGTTTTTACTGAAGAATACATGGCGCTTGTTTACGTGCCTGTATGCATAGGCACATTACAGGTAATGGGCTGCATTTTAGCTCAGTAAAAATATAAGATGTACTGAGCTTTTTCAAGCTGCAGTGTGCAAGAGGCATTAAATGTATTTATTATACATGTAGGGATCAGGTGTATGTGATGTACATAATGCAGGGGCCAAGTATATGTAACATATATAGAACAGCAATAAGGAGTATGCAATGTTTGAAAATTATTTGTGAAATTACATCAACATGTTTTTTTTTCTTCAAAGCTTTATTGAACTATTTTTTATGATACACTTATGCCGCGTACACACAAGCGGACTTTTCAGCATCAAAGGTCCGGCGGTCTTTCCGACGGACTTTCGACGGAGTTACAGCGGACTTTCGAACGACCGGACTTGCCCACACACGAATGGACTAAAGTCCGTTCGAAAGTCCGTTGGTTTGAACGTGATGACGTACGAAGGGACTAGAATAAGGAAGTTCATAGCCAGTAGCCAATAGCTACCCTTGCATCCTTTTTCGTCCGTCGAACTAGCATACAGACGAACGGATTTTTCGACTGGACTCGAGTCCGTCGGAAAGATTTGAGACATGTTCCAAATCTAAAGTCCGTCTGATTTTCGACAGAAAAAGTCAGCTGAAGGTCCAATGAAGCCCACACACGGACGGATTGTCTGACGGATTAGTTCCGTCGGACCAGTCCGGTCGAAAAGTCCGCCCATGTGTACGCAGCTTTAGTCATATATAAAAATCGAACATCGCTAATTCTCATTTGGCTTTATAAGAAAACACAAAAACTAAATGTGAGCCTGCTTGTCATTCAGTTTGTGCATAGACCTTGGCACCCCCATACCAATAAAATAAATGGCAAAGATCAAAAAAGAGAACATAGAAAGAAGAGTAAAGAAAAGAAAGAAGCAGAGAAAGAAAAAGAAGAAGAGAGAGAAAAAAAAGGAGAGGGGTCGGGGATATATGGCGAGAAACTAGATCACAGGTACAGGCTCAAGATATCTGGGACGCTGAAGTATTTCCAAGCCCCCCACTTAGCTATGAATTTTGAGGATTTCTCCTGTAGGCTCGCTGTCAGTTCCTCCATACACATACTATAATTTAGTTTGGACATCCATTCTTTAATACTGGGTATGGCACTAGAATTTTAATGTCTGGGTAAATTAGTCCTGGCTGCGGCAAAGATAAAACATGTTAGGCCCTTCTTTGCCATCTGTGGTGATCCTAGAAAGATAGAAAATTATGCCAATTCTGGTAGTTCAGGTAGCCTATTGCCTGTAATATGCGCTGTAAGTTGAAATACAGCCTTCCAGTATGGTCTCAAGTACAGACACGACCACCACAAATGCAACATGGTGCCAAGTTCCTTACCACAGCGCCAGCAACTAGATGAATAGTTAGACAACATCTTTTGTATTCTGTCAGGACATTGATACCACCTAGATAAGATTTTAGAATTCCTCTCTTGTATCTGAACTGAGAGGCTTGATGTACATGTTTAACCACTTGCCGACCGCCGTACACAGATTTCCATCAGCAGAATGGCACGAGCAGGCAAAAGGGCGTAACTGTAAGTCCCTTTAAATTTGCCGCCTAGCAGGCAGCGCACGCCCCCTGCACGTCGCGGGAACATGCCAAGGGTCACGCAGACTTGATGTTCGCTGGCGGTCCGTGATTGCGGCGAGGAGAGGCAGATCGGGGAGATGTCTATGTAAACCAGGCATTTCCTAGTTCTGCCTAGCAACACGAAAGGGATATACTGCTCCCTGTCATCGGGAGCAGTGATCTCTGTCATGTTGTAGTGAGCCCATCCCCCCTACAGTTAGAACACATCCAGGGAACACACTTAACCCCTTGATCGCCCCCTAGTGTTTAACCCCTTCCCTGCCAGTGTCATTTATACAGTAATCAGTGGATATTTGTAGCTCTGATAGCTGTATAAATGGCAATGGACCCAAAATAGCGTCAAAAGTGTCTGATCTGTCGGCATAATGTCGCAGTTCTGATAAAAATCACAGATCACCTTCATTACTAGTAAAAAAATAAATATGTAGAAGAATACATATCGGCCTAAACTGTGGAAGAAATGTTTTTTTTTTAAATATATTTTTGGGGGATATTTATTATAGCAAAAAGTAAAAAATATTGCTTTTTTTCAAAAAACTGCAGGGGTGATCGAATACCACCAAAAGAAAGCTCTATTTGTGGGGAAAAAATTGTTTTTGGGTACAACGTCGCACGACCGCGCAACTGTCAGTTAAAGCAATGCAGTGCCGAATCCAAAAAATGCTCTGGTCAGGAAGGGGATAAACCCTTCCGGGGCTAAAGTGGTTAAAAAAAAAGACTTTTCCCAATCCTCTGATGAAAGCAGGTGGCCTAATTCTCGCTCCCAATCCCTGATATACAAGAAATTGTGAGAGAAGGCATGTTGAAGAAGTATATCATAAATAGTAGATACAACATGTTAAAGGTTAAATGAGAACTTCTTGATTGGGTTTAGATATATTTTAAGCTATTAAAATAATACTGAAGAAGTAAAAAATGCAGTACAAAAAGTCAGAATTAACTTTTCACAAACTTTTTTTTATCTAAATATATGGAAGCTGTTCATTTAAAGTCAGTTCCTGATGGATATACAAAGAAATATTGGTTGTCACAGGATTTGTCATGTACAGTTTTTATAGATAAAAGAGTAAAGTGTAAAAGAAATCATTGTCAACTGTGTAATTGATGTCTCAACAATTTCTGTGCATATTGTCTTTCATAGCCAGTGACCAATAAATGGAATAAAGATTTTCCTTGCGCAGTGTGGCAGGCGGACGAGGTAGGCTGGTTAGCAGTCTGATGTATTTGTAAATATATTTGTAAAAATAGGAAGTGCCTTACATGAGCTTTAGTGTGAAACAATAAAAGATAAATAGTTAGATAACATATATATCTATATCTTTAAATAACATCAATGCAAATAAATATAAATGTATAAAAAAGGGTTCAGAAAACAGGAATAGAATTATGGAAGTTCCAATTTCTCTAGCCTTGAGTTAAATACATTTTCTAAAATAATGGGAATCCCAGCTAGTTTAGGAACATTGTCATATATGCTGATGGTCTGAAAATTTCTTCATAAATGTAACATGCTAAATGCTTCCAGTCTCTTCATATATAGCTAGCAGTGCAGCTACAAAATGGGCAGATCAAAGTGAATGAGGTATACATATCTCTTTAATATATTCAGTGAGTCCTGATTTATTAAAGAATGTTCCATTTCCCAGTGAGAGTAGTGTGCAGTTATGGCAGTCAAGTACAGTATATTAGATGAAACAGCAATAGAAATGCAAATTGTTGCAAAACAGTCGTCCTATACAAATGAAAAGAATGGCCTTCTAATCCTGCTTGGTACTGAGTGCTTGTATAAATGCAGGAAGCATTCTATGGATATCCAGAGTATTGGCTGGTTAAGGCTTTCCTAACGAGCCTTTCTACACATGATTAGATTCTTTTTAACCATTTCATTTCAGTCCAGTGTGCTACGTAGCCTTTTACTCGTCAAATATAGATCCAGGAAGACTGGTGAGCTGCTGAATCGTGCTAGCTACTCCTGTGACCTCCAGTTTGGCAAATATCATTCAACTGGAGCCATTAACCACTTAAGGACCGAGCCTCTTTTTTAGATGTGTTGTTTACAAATTAAAAACATTTTTTTTTGCTAGAAAATTACTTAGAACACCCAAATATTATACATTTTTTTCTAACACTCTAGAGAATAAAATGGCGGTTGTTGCAATATTTTCTGTCACACCGTATTTGCGTAGTAGTCTTACATGCGCACTTCTTTTGGAAAAAATACATTTTTTTAATTCAAAAATAAGACAACAGTAAAGTTAGCTCAATTTTTTTATATTGTGAAAGATAATGTTACGCTGAGTAAATTGATACCCAACATGTCACGCTTCAAAATTGTGCCCGCTCGTGGAATGGCGTCAAACTTTTACCCTTAAAAATCTCCATAGGCGACGTTTAAAAAATTCTACAGGTTGCAAGTTTTGAGTTACAGAGGAGGTCTGTACGACGGGACCTCTTAAATATGAGATCTGGGGTCAAAAAGACCTCAGATCTCATATTTACACTAAAATGCAATTAAAAAAATGTAATTTAAAAAAATGATTTAAAAAAAAAATGGCCCTTTAAGAGCTATGGGCGGAAGCGACATTTGATGTCGCTTCCGCCCTGCAATGTCATGGAGACGGGTGGGGGCCATCTTCGCCTCACTCGTCTGCATGCACAGCCACAGAGAGGACCCGATCGCCTCCGCCGCTGCCGACGGCACCGGTAAGCGGCGGAGGGCACCAGAGCCCCGGTGGGAGGGGGGGCCCCTCTCCCACCGCCGATAAAAGTGATCTTGCGCCGAATCTGCCACATAGACCACTTTTATCTTGTAGCGGACCTCCGGCAGAACACGAGGATACTGGGGTTATGGCAGCTAGCTTCTGCCATCACAACGATATTCTGCCTCAAAGTGAGGACGTATATCGGCGTGCGGTGGTCCGGAAGTGGTTAAACTTAAAGTGATTGTAAAGCTTTGTTTATTTTAAAAAAAAAATAACAAACATATCATACTTACCTCCACTGTGCAGCTCGTTTTGCACAGAGTGGCCCCAAACACCATTTCTGGGGTCCCTCGGCGGCTCTTACAGCTCCTCCCCTCATCAGATAACCTAGGAGAAGCCCTCTCCCGGGGGGTTACCTTGCAGGCGCATTCCTGAGTCCATCATTCGGCGGCCATAGCCGCCGAATGTATGTCTCGGCCCCGCCCCCCTGGCGCCCGCGTCATTGGATTTGATTGACAGCAGCGGGAGCCAATGGCTGCGCTGCTATCAATCTATCCAATCAAGAGCTGAGAACCCCGGGCAGAAGAAGAGCGCATCCCCGCTGGATGAAGTTCCAGGGCTCAGGTAAGTAAAATGGGGGGGCTGGGGGGCGATCACTGCCAGGTGTATTTTCACCTTAATGCATAGGATGCATTAAGGTGAAAAAACACAAAGGTTTACAACCCCTTTAACTGCCATTCTCATTTCTCGACCGCCTTTTTTTAACATCCACAACATCAAAACTATTTGGCTCCCACTACATAATAGCTTAACAGGCAAATTTGTAACAGAGGAGCATCATCTTCTACAGTATGAGCATGAGTGATGCCTCAAGCCAAGTGGCAGAGTGTTAGGCTGGCCATACGTTATACAATTTTCCTTTAGATTTATCAAAACCATTTAATATGAGGTCAAACCTAAACACTTTCAATTTGTATGCAATCAGGCAGGCCTTTGCACTACATAGTTGAAGGTAAATCTAAAGGAAATTGAATAAGAAAATTGTATAATGTATGGTCAGCCTTTAGATTTTATTAGCAAAAAAGCTCAGAACAGAGCAGTGTTTTAATGGCTCGAGGTCATCAGTTCTGAAGTTACATGTAGGAAATGTATTACCTTGAACCAGCTTCACTCTCTATTTCTAGTTAACTACCAGCTCTACAATTTGCACAGTTACTGGGATTTGCCCAGCATTTAAAGACCTTTTTAGCCTCGTAATTTTTGACATTTTGGATCTAGTACTTGGTTTTGTCTCCTTTGCAGAACAAAAGAGATGGCAAGATTTGTGTTTCACCATTTGCACTGAATTATTTACTGTAACTTTTATCTCTAACAAAAAGTCTCACAGTAAGGACATGCTCCCGCAGCATGCTGGTCTAGTTAATCATATATTTCTGTGTATTATGGTATGTTGAAAATTCTGTTGTAATTATCAGGAAATGTCAGCCTTTAGGGAGAGTAGTGACCAGACTGGAAATGCAAATTATATTTGATATAAGTAATGTAAAGCATATGAATATATAAGCAACGAGATATTGATCCTTGGAACCATTAGCAAGTAGTCATAAGCAATTTCCGTGGTAAATTTATGTGTGCTTGAAGAGGGCACTGAACAATTGAAAAAATTAAATAGCTATGTTCCTGTGTACAGATTTCATAAAAGGCACAAGGTGTACTGACATTTAGACACTGAAGGAAACAGGGTACAGAATATATCTTAAAGCAAAACTCGGGGCTAATAACCAAATACACAGCTGAAATTCATAAATGTTGAGAGAATATATAGTTCTTTTGTGTGTAATTTTCCTTTATTATGGCCAGAATAATAGAAAAATAAAAATGTGAAATATAGTATATACTAATATTTTTATTTCTGCTTCCAAGTTACCAAATGGAGTCTTTTGCTTTTTTTTTAGGAATTAAAGGGAAACGTAACTCTCAAATAAAATGTTTTTTTTTTTTCTTTTTTGGCCCCATCTACTACAGCCATTCTAGGCCAGAATGTTTAATTGGTCTGCAGCCTCCTGGGATACTTACATGACATCTCCCAGGAAGCTGCAGGATCACCAAACATAATGGATGGGGGGAGGCAGCCAGTTGAAGAGGACTAAGATGGCTTCTTAGCACCTGCTGTTTGCCACCAGGACCACCAACAGGACCGTGCTGAACTCACAGTGTAGGTGAGTATGTGTTTTGAGGAGAACCCTAGAATACATACAAGTAAGAAAGAAAAAAACATGGGTGTGGGGAGTTGAGTGCCACTTTAAAGGCTCTCAGGTTTGCTTTTTTGATCAAAGAACTCCCTTTACACAGCTCATTGCCTCATCCCATTAACTTATTCCTTTTTGTAGAGCTCAGTCCCAAGCTTCAGCAAGACAAAATGGTCCTCCAAGAAAATAGTTCTGCTGTGCTGACTCTCTAACTCTGAGGATTCTTTGTCATGTATTAAATGTCATTTCTAATATAAACTTTTATAAAAAAAGTACATATGTGTAAATGTTTTTTTCACTTTTATTTTAACATTTTTTTAAAAACTAAATATCAGACATCATCTGTTATATCCCAATTGAACCCCATTATTTTTTAAAATACGGTCAGGCTGCATTCACAGTAACGAATATTACTATATTTGCTAAGTGCTGCAGTGGGGCACATCAGATTACGGAAAATCTAGTCAAATTGGTCCTGTACCCTGATCCGTGATCTGCTTTGTTTGGTGAATGTTGCTGCTGCATGCTTTAGAGCAGGGATATGCAATTAGCGGACCTCCAGGTGTTGCAAAACTACAAATCCCATCATGCCTCTGCCTCTGGATGTCATGCTTGTGGCTGTCAGAGTCTTGCTATGCCTCATGGGAGTTGTAGTTCTGCAACAGCTGGAGGTCCGCTAATTGCATATCCCTGCTCTAGAGAGTGTGCAGGATTGTGAGGTGACGGAGGACGCATGGGTGCATCCACTTGCATCAGCAAAGCTCCCATCCAGCTGTATATGTACACACGAGCCACCAGAGAGGTAAGCATAATACCTCTTCTTTTACAAAAAACTAATTTGAGCAATTTTGGGGGCAACAACAGACCCCTTTTTTACCTACATACAGCTTTCTCCAAACGTTTTAATAAAAAAACTGTATATTTTTCATCTATCGTGCAACTCGAGGCTCAATTCCAAAGTCATCAAAACTGTGACTTTCCCTCCTAATCTTCCTATTCATACAAATCAAAGTACTATGGACTGTCAGCATTACCAATTACACTTGTTGAGGCAAACAAAATCTTGGTTTTTTTTGTGAAATTTTTTTTTTTTTCTTTATATGTTAGGTTTCCATCTAGGTTTCATTATGTATTCTCATTTTCATAGTGTAAATATTCATTTATTTTATATTTTATGTTCTATGTCCACACAGGAATACTTTAGTGTGCATTACTTACTGTACTTTCCATTTAACTGCACTTTTGCCTTTAGCTGAAACGGTGACTGTCATGATGTTTTGATTGACTGCCCTTGTGGGCCAGCTAGGACAGACTTAGTAAGCTGCTCACAGTCAGACAGTAAATCAGATATTTCTGTGCTGTAGCATTTAGCTGTAGAGATTGCTAGGCCAAAAGCAAAGAACCTCACCTCCTTATTGACAAGCTTTTCTTCCACAGCTCTCAAGGATCCTGCTGTTATTTTTACTGTCAATATCAGCAGAATAATGTAGGATGGGAGATAGTTTTGTATACAGCTCTTCTCAAGGGACATATACAGGACTATTGCTTATATGCTAATGGATATATCTAGTGGATTCTTTATTAAAATCCCATATAGTCAGCTGCTGTACATTGTAAGGTATTCTTTTCTTCTCCTTTCTTTCCATGCTTTATAAAAGGCATCACAGCACCTAAGAAACTTGTTAGGTTAGCCCCTGGATGAGTCATTTTTTTCGTTCAACCAGCAGGTTTGGATGGGGGAATCCTCCCTGCTGAGGTATTGTATACTGACAGCGGGGCAGAGCAGATTGGAGGTAATCGAGTGTAAACAGACAGCATAGTTCGTTTACTCCCATCCACCCATACAAGAGAGTGGACTCTGTTCATATCCACTCTACAGAAACTGGGTGGACATGGATGTGTTATCTGCCCACTGTGCTCCAATCTGCAAGGGACCGTGAGCTGATCTTCTGCTAATGGGAACAGAATCTGCCTCGTGTGAAAGGGGCCTTAGTGTTTTTATTTGTTGTGGTCCAAAGGATGAGGAGAAGGGGGTAAAGGAGCAGGTGTCCAAGTTAAAAAGAGACAGCAAAGAGGGTTTCCAGTATCACAACAGGTGCAATAAATAATCACAGGCAAAGGGAAGGATAGCCGGGTTATCATGCCATTAGGGTGACAACTGCACTGAGCAGTTTTGTCAGCCCAGGACAAGGTATGTGTTAGGACTACATAACACATCCTCTCTTCTTCATGGCATGGGAGGCGTATTGTAGTCCACTGAGAAAGCTTTTGCTAACAGATAAAAACAGGCAAGGAGTACAGGAAGTTATCAGCTCACAAGGGTTTTGGCTGGATAAACAGCAATTTTTTCCACTTGTTGAACTGGTTATAATAAAACACTTTTAATAATATATATATATTTTTTTTTTTTTAAAGACCAAAAAGGAGCAAATAGGAGAAATGTGTTGTTACAGTTTAAATACACTTTAAGGCAGGATTACATCTATGTGTTTTCATGCCTTTTGTAAGTGGGCCATTTACAGTAACCACTTGCTGACCGACCAGTAGTAATTTTACCGCTGGCCTGCGGCACCCCTGGGCACCGCGACGTACTCATACCTTCTGGGTTTACAGGGGCGGGCTTTTGTCTCCGCCTCTCATGCTGTAATTGGACACAGCACAAGTTCATCATCAGGGTCGCAGCCAATAAATTTGTCTGTCAACCATGGGTGTAGCAGCAGAGCGTGCTAAAACCTACCTACCAGCCAGGGCTAATGTTCTGTTTAAAAAATGCATTTAGAAAAAAACTTCTTCAAGGTTCCCCTGCAACCAGTTATGGTGTGTCCTGAGTATTGTAGAGACAGAGAAGCTGCTGGGACCAGTGCCCCCCTAGTGCCATGAGTGGGAGCACTGGCCTGTTCTTTTGTGCCACACATGCACCAAGTGTACTCTCTCCTGTTGCTGCAGCTGAGTTTATAGAAGGCGACAGGAGAGAGTACACTTGGTGCATGTGTGGCACAAAAGAACAGGATGGCACTCCCTCTCATAACACTAAATGTTTCTGTTTAGTTATTTTAACCTTTATTAAATAACCACTTGGCGTAAATAATTAGTTTTTTTTCTGACTGTATACTTCATTTCGTTCTTGATATGATTGTGGCTTTCTTGTAAACACAATACATTTAATTTTGCTTAAAAAAGCAGCCCTTGCCATCCTTCTGCTTCAGGCAGGAGGAAGCTTGTCCTCAGTCTCCTTTCTCTCAGAAATTACTCAAATTTCATTGTAAATTTGTACATTGTAACTTTGTAGCTGGACACAAGAGGGGAGGTAGCTGCAGGAAGTCTAATTCAGTGTTTCTCAACCTTTTTTTCAATTAAGGCACCCTTTAAAATTACGGACAGTATCAAGGCACGTCATTCTAAAATGTAAAAAACTATTCTAACAGTTTTACATAATGCAGCAACATCCACATATAGGACACCCAATGTTAGAGATGTTTTTTTCTTCTAAAGCAGTTACACTTTTGCACACTGGTACTGACTAGTATTCCTATGTTTCTCTTCTCCGTCAATTTCTCTCCATCAGCTAGCTAATGTGACCCCATTGCTGAGGGAGAGGGGCAGGGGAGGGTCAAACAAGGATGTTGTGGAGGCAGAATACTTCATCCTTATCAACTGATGAAATCACTGGTTGTTATAATGGTGAATAATGAAGACCCGTGTCTTTGTGTAACTAAAAGGCAGGCTTCATCCACCTGCTGGCTTGTATACAGTTTTTGATACATTTTTAGGCATTTTCCCAAGGCACCCCTGAAGAAATCTCAAGGCACACCAGGGTGCTTGGGCACCCTGGTTGAAAAAGGCTGGTCTAATCTGTACAGAACATGTTCATAAACAGGCAAGAACATAAAGGCTCTTGCACAGGCACCATGATTTACAACATGTCACATATAGAAGGATTTTCAAGGATGTAAACGCTATCCCTGGTAACGCTTAAGCAGGTGCTGGTCAGGGGAGAAAAAAAGATGAAGGTATTGTCAAAGGGGACATCATGCAATTTATTTTTATTTTTTAAATTGCTGTAAAAAATAAATACTGCGCTTACACTAATTTACATGAGCTGCGACTAAAAAGTAGTAAACCATAAATCTAATAAGAATCAAAAAGTCGCGCTAAAAACTGAGAGTGGCAACAAGCAAGTGCCTAAAAAGCCTCATAAAAATATGAGGATAGGTAGTGGTCACTGAGCAAATTTTTAAATACTAGTCAGTGTATAAATGCACCATAAAAATAAAAAAAATTAATTTGGTTGGTGGGACACAGATAATGCTTCCTATGTCCGTGAAGAATACTCAATAATGCGTGACTATATAAACAACAAGTGAATATCTCAAAATACCAAAGAAAAATATAATAATGTGACAAGTCTATAACTGTAGAAGCTATAACAAAGCATAAATTAAATAAACAGTGTAGAGATAAACAAAATTAAACCCAAAAAATGTCCATGGCTATACAAAAACAATAATGATTATAGTCCATCCATGTTATGTAACACGCATGCAAAAACACAATGATAAGTGTCCCCAAGTGCTGAGTGAATACTGGGACAAAAACTTGCTGTAGTGAAATAGGGTGCGTAGACAGACCTCCACCTCTCAAAAAACTGCTGCCTCTTACCAGAGAAAATTGGTCTCTTAGTTATAGGAGATCTGAAAGGGCGGATGGCTACAACCCCAGCCAGGGATCTGTACAACAGGCACTTAACATCCGAATCCAGGAACTCTCTCCACCACTCACATCAGCATGGATAGGATGTGTCCCCATGGAAGAAATAAAGTGCTCCACATAGCATAAAATCCAGCGTTTTATTGAATAAAAAAATGTAAAGATTGCACTTACAGAATCAGTGACATAAAAAGCGTATAAGAAAAGCCGGCCGGCTCCAAGGTAACCCGTGTCTTCCGGGTATTCGAATCGCGGTGTCGTTGGGACGTAGCTCCTCCTGGGAGGAGCTGCGTCCCGCCCTTTAAATTGCTGTGCCGTCATGTTTCTTCCCTATATTGTGTCTATTATGTTTATTTCCTATGATTGTCAGCTCCATCTAGTGGCCATAATGCTGTATTTCAGGAAAATACAGAATTATGATCACTAGGTGGCGATGACGATAATAGGAAATAATCATATTAGACACAAAATGGTGTTTATTTGTGAGACATTTGCACAGCAAACATTGTGTAAATAGACCCCTGTGGCTCTTTAAGAGGTAAAGGAAGTAGCTGCAGGTCTATACTTTACATAGCATGTATGCAGTAACATGAAAAGTCAAATCCACTATGTCATGGGAGGAGGAGCTACGTCCCGACGACACCGCGATTCGAATACCCGGAAGACACGGGTTACCTTGGAGCCGGCCGGCTTTTCTTATACGCTTTTTATGTCATTGATTCTGTAAGTGCAATCTTTACATTTTTTTATTCAATAAAACGCTGGATTTTATGCTATGTGGAGCACTTTATTTCTTCCATGGGGACACATCCTATCCATGCTGATGTGAGTGGTGGAGAGAGTTCCTGGATTCGGATGTTAAGTGCCTGTTGTACAGATCCCTGGCTGGGGTTGTAGCCATCCGCCCTTTAAATTGCTGTGCCGTCATGTTTCTTCCCTATATTGTGTCTATTATGTTTATTTCCTATGATCGTCAGCTCCATCTAGTGGCCATAATGCTGTATTTCAGGAAAATACAGAATTATGATCACTAGGTGGCGATGACGATAATAGGAAATAATCATATTAGACACAAAATGGTGTTTATTTGTGAGACATTTGCACAGCAAACATTGTGTAAATAGACCCCTGTGGCTCTTTAAGAGGTAAAGGAAGTAGCTGCAGGTCTATACTTTACATAGCATGTATGCAGTAACATGAAAAGTCAAATCCACTATGTCAGTTTTAAGAGTGGAATTTAGGACATTATCTGTGAAATAAAAGCAAAGACCCTAGGGATAACTTCCACTGAGCCCGCACTCATCCAGGCAAATGTACCAGATTAATTTAAAAGAATTAAATGAACTAGACAAATACATAGATGTCATTATGTATTAGCTGAAATGTTTCACTTTTGTCAGTAGTTACAGTAGAATTGTATACAGCAGTTAGCAATTGCAGTTTCTTGAAATGCACATTAGGTAAAGTAGAACTGTAAAAAGAAGGATTCAATTAAGCCTGCATATATTGAGTGAAAATATTACTTTATCTTCTGGGTGGCAACTAATGCAGAAAAGGTCAGCAGCACCACAGATTTCATCGTAGTCCTCCATTAATTCAGGCCAATGAAAATAGCAATGTTTCTGTCTAATAGACACAACTATATGGTGATAAATGCCTCTACTAGGCCAGGAATGTTGGTATTTTATGATGGGCTGAATAAAATGAGACCCGAAGGTGAACTTTGTAGTTCTGCTGACGATTTTAGTGAGTCTTGGTTTTTATACATGACCCATGCTTTAAAGGGAATGTTTAGTGTTTTATATACTTTTTCTTTATTATGTTCAGCATTAAAAATACTAGTTTTAATCCCAATGTATTATTTTTCTCTGCAATAAATTTCTTATATCAATAGTATCAATATAAACATAGCTAGTAAGATTGACTAGAATCACCTATTCCCAATTTGATCTCTTCTGTTTTTTGCTTTCAGAAAAGGTCCTTTGCCAATTGGTTTCTGTCTTTTGCTTTTTAACACTAAAAGTATTTATCATTAAAGTGGTTCTGAAGTCTATTGCCCGTACGCACGATCGGATTTTCCAACAATAAATGTTGGATGTGAGCTTGTTGGCTGAAAGTCCGAGTGTGTGTATGCTCCATCGAACATTTGTTGTCGGACTTTCCGCCAACAAATGTTGGCTAGCAGGTTCTCAAATTTTCCGCCAACAAAACTTTGTTGTCGGAATTTCCGATCGTGTGTACACAAGTTGAATGCACAAAAGTTCCACGCATGCTCAGAATCAAGCAGAAGGAGCCGCACTGGCTATTGAACTTCCTTTTTCTCAGCTCGTCATACGTCACCACGTTCCCACGTTCGTAATTGTTGGCCAACATATACGGGGCATAACAGTTTTTTTTTACCTTAAAGATGTTGTAAACCTCAGACATGAAATATGAACAAATCACAGCCCTCTATAATGTGTCCTTGTCTCAATTAAGAGCACTAAGTGTCATTTCTATCAGCTGCTTCATTCCTCTGCTCTCTGCATGAGTCACTTCTGACAAGTTTTACTGACACCAAAAGAAAAAAGGTGACGGGATGGACCTCCAGGAAATTGACAGCCTCAGCTCTGTTCTTGTTGTGTGCTGTGTAAAGAGGTGTGTGTGCCTTCTCTCCAATCAGCTCAAAGAGCTCTCCTCCTTGAGCGCTGCAGTGTGTAAATTTAGCTCTTTGCCCCCTTTTTTCTGACAGCTCAGACAAGCTTTATTATTCTGGACTTCGAATGAATGTAGAAAAAAGAAGACTGCAGATAAACAGGTCCAACTTATGTATGAGGATTTGTTTCATATTTGTGTATCACCTGAGGTCAGTCACTTCAATTGTATATTTTTCCTCTCACGCATTTCTGCTTCTAGTATGCCCAATGCCACCAATACACACAGGTATTGATCTACTAAAACTGGAGAGTGCAAAACCTGGTGCACTTATGTATGGTAGCCAATCAACTTCTATCTAGACCGATCACGAGCATCCAAACACTTTAGATTGGTTTAGTTACTCCTCCATAGGAGAAGGTAGGAGTGTGCACTGCAGTATATTGTTTATGTGAACACAACAGACACATTGGTTATATTTACCCTCTCCGAGTATGCGGATGTTGCTGTGTCACTTATAGGCAACAGATATAAGGTGAAATAAGGAGATAGTTTTTTCTGGCTACGTTGCAATTGATTTATTATTGTGAATGGTACACCTAGATGAGCGCCACATACTTTTACCATTAAGACGTTGCATATTAGGGTGGGTGAGGACACCCCTTATGTTGGCAGCTGCTCTAATCTTGTTACCATTATCCATCAAGCTGTGGAATTGTGGTTTTGCGCACTTGTTCTTTGTTATTTCACTTTAAAAAGTATTATTTTAATCAGTTAGATGTTGAAATGATTATTTGATTAAATTTTGCCTGAATCAGTTCACTTTGAGTGATTTGACTGTTTACAACTGGCTTTGAAGTGGTTGCTATTTTCTAACTCTTCTGACTACTTTCAGTTTGATTAGATCCCACAAAACAGGTGGAAAGCAAACAAAAAATGTAGTGGCAAACAATTTGTAAATGCTAGATTTGAACAGAATATATAAATGATAATTCTATTTGAGGTCAGTTCAAAGCCTGGTTCTGGACTTGTCCATGTACATTTTACATAGTTGCCAACATTGCAAAAAAAATATGTGGGACACTTTTTTGGCTGTAGGCGGAGCCGTATAATAATTAGGGGGCGAGGCATGCGTTTGTAGGCGTGGCTTAGCAATAAAAAGAAAACTGCGGCGCGCGAGGTTTACGTGAAATAGTGGGCGTGGCTTAAATGGGCGTGGCTCAAAGGGGGTGTGGTTAGAGTCTGAGGTGAATAAGGGATAGAGAGGGAAAGGGGGAGAGAGGAATGAAAGGACAACAGCCCCAGATCCTACACAACAATAGAAATATGTGTATTCTAGAAAGTTTAACAATCAGCAGATAAAGATACTCCAAACACCTGGTGTTAGCGTTTCAATCATCCCGGCACCATGATTGTTATGGTGTCAGGATGATTGAAGCGCATTATTTCTATTATTACATTGTAATATAAAATTAAATCATTCAACTCACCATAATGCCGAATCAGTGGGATCACTGAGCGTGTCGCCTGCCACCAGCAGAGTCCATCCTTGCATCAGGTTCCACCAGCAGAGTCCGTCCTTGCATCAGGTGCCCCCAGCAGAGTCTGTCCTTGCATCAGGTGTCCCCAGCAGAGTCTGTCCTCTTATCAGGTGCCCCCGGCAGAGCCCCTCCTTGCATCAGGTGCCCCCAGCAGATTCCGTCCTTGCATCAGGTACCCCCAGCAGAGTCAGTATAGACCCCCTCAGTGCAGACCCCCCCTCCATCAGTGCAGACCCCCTCAGTGCAGACCCCCTCAGTGCAGACCCCCCTCCATCAGTGCAGACCCCCCTCCATCAATGCAGACCCCCTCAGAGCAGACCCCCCTCCATCAGTGCAGACCCCTCAGTGCAGACCCCCCTCCATCAATACAGACCCCCTCAGTGCAGACCCCCCTCCATCAGTGCAGACCCCCTCAGAGCAGACCCCCCTCCATCAGTTCAGACCCCCCTCCATCAGTGCAGACCCCCCTCCATCAATGCAGACCCCCTCAGAGCAGACCCCCCTCCATCAGTGCAGACCCCCCTCCATCAGTGCAGACCCCCTCAGAGCAGACCCCCTCCATCAGTGCAGACCCCCTCCATCAGTGCAGACCCCCTCAGTGCAGACCCCCTCAGCAGACCCCCCTCCATCAGTGCAGACCCCCTCAGAGCAGACCCCCCTCAGTGCAGACTCCCTCAACAGACCCCCCTCCATCAGTGCAGATGCCCTCAGCAGACCCCCCTCCATCAGTGCAGACCCTCCCCTCCCATAACGCCCCCCCAGGCCCCAGCAGTGAGCACATACAGCGGCCGCCAGCGCCTTGTGTTCAGTGGAGAGGGGAGGGGCTGATCCGTGCAAGAGGAGAAGCCGATTCATTGGCTGCACGGATCGAGCCCCCTTCCTCTCTCCACTGAACACAAGGGGGAGCGATCTGGCGGCAGCACAGGCGGCCATTTTCCTGAAGCCAGCTTCCAAAAAATGTAAATTGCAAACATTCCCGATTTTCCCTGGGCAAATCCCAATTCGGGACAGCCTTCGATCGGGATGAGGGTCCCAAAATCGGGATTGTCCTGGGAAAATCGGGACTGTTGACAACTATGATTTTACTGGACCAATGCAATCCAATTCTTTACAAATACACGGGGACCCATAATGATTTCTTTAATTTAAGCGAAGTTCCACACAAAAATGGAACTTCCGCTTTTCGGAACCCTCCCCCCCTTCAGTGTCACATTTGGCACCTTTCAGGGGGGAGGGGGGTGCAGATACCTGTATAATACAGGTATTTGCACCCACTTCCGGGCGTAGACTCCCACGGGAGTCTACGCCACTGCCCATCCCCCCTCACTGTCTGCTGGGACACACACAGGTCCCAGAGACAGCAGGGACCGTTCTGATTGCGCAGCGCGACTCGCGCATGCACAGTAGGGAACCGGGAAGTGAAGCTGCAAGGCTTCATTTCCTGATTCCCTTACAGAAAATGGCGGCAGCAGCAACCAAGAGACAGTTCGGCCTCAGGTGCCGACATCGCTGGACCCTAAGACAGGTAAGTGTCCTTATTTTAAAAGTCAGCAGCTGCAGTGTTTGTAGCTGCTGAAATTTTAATTTTTTTTTTTTTCGCGGCAGTCCCTCTTTAATGAAGATGGGAGCTTGGGTGAACCATTGTTTCCTTATTACTGTTATCTGAAGCAAAAGCAGCAAATGTTCCTTTTTTTTTTTTTTTACTAAAATGTACTGGAGATTTAGTAGACTAAATACGACTAAAACTAAAACAATTGCACAAGACTAAAATGGGACTAAAATGGGACTAAAACTAAAATGCCATTTTAGCCAAAAGACTAAATCGACATTTGTTGCCAAAATTAACACTGGTGACAAATTGTACCACGGAGCAACACAGGAAATCATTTTTGCCTGTGGCCATCCAATTATATAATTCTTCTCTCTGAAGTGCTGGATGTGAAGATTTTAATCTGGTTTATGATCCAGATTTTTATGTCAGTATTAGGTTAATTATGCATAAGAATTATATGTTAATGTTTATAGAAAGTTTGCATTTTGGTAGTTTGCTTTTCTTATATTTTTTTTAATCTGTGTTATTTATTCTATGTAGTGTTTTAATAGGATGGTATGGTTTATTACAGTATAGTATTCATTTTGTTTTAGTTTTATTAAATAAAATTAACTTGCTATTAATTGTAATTTTATTGTTTGTTATTGTGTCTTGTTTCCGTTCGTTATTGTGATTTTGTGTCTTTGTTGAATGTGACTGTGTTTTAATAATTTCCCTTGGGATTAATAGAGTATTTTGAAACTATCTTACGGTGCAACTTAGAAAAGCTGCTTTAGCAAAAAAAAAAAAAAAAAAGGGGGGGGGGGTTGCTGGATTTAAAACATTTTCAAAACCTAGGATAGTCTGTTTGAGCATTTTTGGAAGCGTTGGTACAGCTTTACTTTTGGTTTTCCTATAAGAAAAGAAAAGCTAGATGTTAGATATCCATAGGATAAAAAAGATTTAACAGCTAGTACAACACTACAGGATTTTGTATTATTTGATGTTCTATTACTACGCAAGGATACAAGCAATTTTCTTTCCACCTGAAATGTGTTTATCAGGATAGGTATGGTAACTCATTTTTGGCTGATCGCTTCCTCGTCACCATACAAAGATGACTTCTTCTTAAAAGATTTGAAAACATCTCTGCTGAAATCTGTATATGAAAGTTAAAGATAAAGCTCAGCGTTTTGCCTGCTCTTTTGTTTTTACAAGTCTATTGTTGTAAGCTGAATTTAAGTGTCTGCAATACCCCACAGCAGACGATCATATTTTCACCTGCATAGGTAAAATAACAGTCTGAGAAAAGAAGATTGAATCTCATTGGTTACTATAGAGCAATATAGGCGTTCTTCATTTATCTTTATGGTCCTTGTAGTCAGATGTGTACACTAAACACAAGGGACATGAAGAGAATTGAGTATTTACGTTCATGTGCAGCGGAAAGCCAGAAGGTGTAGAGAGAGAGAGAGACTGTTCTGGTTCACATTTTTTGGTATAATAGGTAAGGCAAAGGGATCCATAGTTTTTTGTTTTTTTAATTAAAATGTACATCTGAGCTTTAAAGTGATTGTAAAGTCTCGTTTTTTCCTATTAAAAATAACAAAAATGTTATACTTACCTGTCCTGTTGCATTGAATTTGCACAGAGCAGCCCGGATCCTCCTCTTCTCGGGTCCCTCTTCACTGCTTATGGCCCCTCCCTCCTGTTCCGTGCCCCCACAGCAAGCATCTTACTATGGGGGCACCGGAGCCGAGTCACAATTCCCTGTGTCCATTCAGACACAGAGCCCTGGCCTGGCCCTGCCCCTCTCTCTCCTGATTGCTTAGCTGACTTTGATTGACAGCAGTGGCAGCCAATGGCACCACTGCTGTGTCTCAGTAAATCAGGAGGGAGAATCTCAGACGGCTGAGACACTCGTGGACATCGCTGGACAGAGAGGGACCTCAGGTAAGTATTAGGGGGGCTGCTGCACACAGAAGGCTTTTTATCTTAATGGATGAAATCCAAACCTTCTACAACTCCTTTAAAGCATGTATAGTTAGTTCTCAGTAGAGGGGGAAAGGGTTAGAACCCCTGTCAAGCTTTTAATGTTGTCTGTTTCCTACTAGGGAAATGTTGCCTCGTTGTCCTGTTGGCTATTGTCACTGAAATAAAAAATGATGGGAGAACCAAAATCTTACCCAGAAAAGGAATAGGAGAGATCTTCCAATGGAGCCACTTGTTCTCAAGGATAACTGTCTAAGAGGGGAATTCCATTGCACTTTAAGCAGCCAGTTTGCTTTAAAAATGTAACTGGATTCTTAAAAAATGTGTTACAAAAACATACACAGTCTGAGAAATAAATAGACGGGTTACAGTATATAGATACAGAATAGTCTGTAGACAGAATGGTTGTTCCTTGTCACCTGTAGTAGGTGTGGGCTCATGCTGAGGCACGTTGTAGAGCGCAGAGACTATTCACTTAGTTTAGTGAATTTGTGAAGCATACTTTTTCACAGTTGCCAATTTCAAAATCCCACAGCTAATTAAAAAAAGTACGGTATATAATTCCAGCTAACTGTTAAAAAATAGATGATATTGTTCCTGGGCAGACAAAGTTTTCACACCCACTACCTAGCTGCTTGCCGACCGCATCACTAAAGCCTAGTACACAAAAGGGGCCGAATGCCGGCCAACATCAGTCAGTTCAAAAGAAACTGTCCGACAATCGGCCCATGTGTATGGCAGCCGGTCCGACAGAAGCCGGCCTTTCAGCTGGCATCTGTCGATGGCTCATGACTGAAATAGGTCTGCCGGCCAATGGATGTCTTCCGGCACTTGATCGATGGAAAAGGACCTGGGGGTCCTAGTAGATGATAGGCTCAGCAATGGCATGCAATGCCAAGCTGCTGCTAATAAAGCAAACAGAATATTGGCATGCATTAAAAGGGGGATCAACTCCACAGATAAAACGATAATTCTCCCGCTCTACAAGACTCTGGTCCGGCCGCACCTGGAGTATGCTGTCCAGTTCTGGGCACCAGTCCTCAGGAGGGATGTACTGGAAATGGAGCGAGTACAAAGAAGGGCAACAAAGCTAATAAAGGGTCTGGAGGATATTAGTTATGAGGAAAGGTTGCAAGCACTGAACTTATTCTCTCTGGAGAAGAGACGCATGAGAGGGGATATGATTTCAATTTACAAATACTGTACTGGTGACCCCACAATAGGGATAAAACTTTTTCGCAGAAGAGAGTTTAATAAGACTCGTGGCCACTCATTACAATTAGAAGAAAAGAGGTTTAACCTTAAACTACGTAGAGGGTTCTTTACTGTAAGAGCGGCAAGGATGTGGAATCCCCTTCCACAGGCGGTGGTCTCAGCGGGGAGCATTGAAAGCTTCAAGAAACTATTAGATAATCACCTGAATGACCACAACATACAGGGATATGTAATGAAATACTGACACATAATCACACACATAGGTTGGACTTGATGGACTTGCGTCTTTTTTCAACCTCACCTACTATGTAACTATATGTAACTATGTAACTATGTCTGCCGACCGTCTCCCGGTCAGCGCTCTCAGTCAATGCCAGTGGCTGCGATCGCTGACTGGACTGGCAGGGGGCTCTCCCTTGTCAGAACATAATAGCTCAGCAGGGGAGATCGATGTATACTAACATCGGATTGTTAGTACAGCAGCTCCGATCTGAGCTGTCAGTTTTTTTTCCTGCAACCCGCTGGGTGAAATAAAAAGAAAAAACTAGTGTGAAGGCTTTATGTGTATGCTGGCAGAGCGGCTCTTCTGTGCCAAATCACGTACCTAGTACCTAATCTGGCACTTCTAGATTGGAGGCATGTGCGCCGATCAGCGTTTGCCTGCCAATGGATGTCTTCCGGCACTTGATCAATGAGAGAAACAGGACAGAGCTCTGCCTATGTAAACAAGGCTGAACTCTGTCCTGTCAGTGGGGAAGTGTGGATTTGGATTCTTTGCAAAGCACCACACATAATGTACACAAACACTGGCTAGGCACACCTTTAACCCTTTGATTGAGGTTTAACCCCTGCCCAGCCAGTGTCATTAGTACAGTGGCATATATTTAGCACTGATCACTGTATTAGTGTCAAAAGTTTCAGTTAGTGTCAGAATGTCCACTGCAATATTGCAGTCCTGCTATAAATCGCTAATCGCCGCCATTACTAGTATAAGAAAAAAATAATAATTCCAGTATATATCCCATAATTTGTAGACCCTGTAACTTTTGCGCAAACCAATTAATATACGCTTATTGGGAATTTTTTTTTTTTACCTAAAATATTTAGCAAAATACATATTGGCCTAAATTTATAAAGAAATTCCATTTTTTATTTTTTTTTTATTGGATGTGTTTTATAGCAGAATGTAAAAAATATTGTTTTTTTTTTTTTTAAATTGTTGGTCTTTTTTGTTTATAGCACAAAAAATAAGAAAAAACGCAGTGGTGATTTGTGGGAAAAAAATGACATACATTTTATTTGGGTACAGCATTGCATGACTGCGCAATTGTCAGTTAAAGTGACGTAATGCTATATCGCAAAAACTGACCTGGTCATGAAGGAGGGTAAATCTTCCAGAGGTCAAGTGGCTATAGAGCCTTAAACAACAGGGGCACTGTTACTTGGAATAACATAAGGAATAAAAAGGGCCACTTTAGTTTATTATATAAAAATGTATTCCTTGTTATTTCTATGTTATAATATATCCAGTGTATTCCCTCCTATTTAATTCTCTCTTATTTTTCATTTCATATAATATTTGCTTTTTCTTCAATGTATAAAATAATACAGTGCATATTGTTCCACTATAAAAGTTAATTCTTTTGCACTCTAGTAAATCTCTGCATTTTGATTGCAAGTTTCCATTTTTTCTTCTGCATAACAAAACACGTTAGCCCTGGTTCATACTGCTGCGACTTCGCTTGCAACTTGCTGCGGTGTGCAATACAGAAAGTCATATGACAAGTCAAAACCCATTTATTTCAATGGGTGCTGTCCTAATTGCTGCGGCTCAAGTCACAGCACTACTTTTCTGCTTCTTTCTTGCAACATGAGTGCCATAGACTGCAATGTTAAAATCACAAAAGTTGCGAGGAAGTCATTTCTTTGTCTTATCTTTGTGACTTTGGCTGTGACTTCAGAGGGTTTTGTAAGTTCAATAATATGTGTCACACTCTGTATTGTTAAAGCCAAAGTCACAGAACATCAAAGTCATGTGAAAGTTGCATTGAAGTTGCAAGCAAGTTACAATGCAAAGTCACACTGGAAGTCACACGACTTTGGGGTCACAGCAGTGTGAATCGCGCCTTAGACATGATTTTAAGGAATCCACAAGGAATGAGGAATACACAAGACAGCAAATATATGTCAGAATACTAACATCAGAATACCTTGGTGCTGATGTGTAGATTCATAGAATATGAGGGCATTGCATGAATCACCCAGAACCTTTGCTCAGGCACCGTTCTTTTGCAGTAAGCAGTCATTTAGGACTTTCTTATATCAAATGTGTAGGGCTTTGTTGGTTCACACAGTCCCAATGCAAGGACAAAGCAAAAAGCCTTGTTTTCTACTTTGTAAGCTCACACTAATATACTGCATTGGTGTGGGCTGAAGAAATGAAGCAGGCAACATTTTATTGTACCACTACTGTGCATTAACTGAATGAAAATGAATACCTTTAAAGCGGAGTTCCACCCAAATTTTGAACAATATCTGTATGTATTCTCTTCCTTGCCTAGATGCTGACATGCCCTTTAAGAAAATTGAAATTGCCGTAATTACCTTTTATTTTTCTATTCTTCTTTGCACTTCCTGGTTCTCCTCCCGTGGGAGTAGGCGTGTTTCTAGCCTCTCCCAGACTCCTGGGAGCTAGTCTCAGGCTTCCCAGGATGCCACTGAGCATGTACGGGAACGAGCGGTGAATGCTGGGAGCACAGCATTCACCACATCCAGGAAATAAATGCTTGTGGGCTTCAAATGCCCACAATGAAGATGGAAACCGCCTGCAGTGAATAATATAAGTTATTCTTTCCGACGAAATCTGTCACAGGCGGACATATTACACACAATATGTGAGTATGTAATGCTGAGAAGAAAAGTTTGTGAATGAACTCAAAAAAAAAAAAAACGATAGATAGGTGGACCCCCGCTTTAAATAAGAAAACAAAACAAAAAACACACAACACCACACATAAGAATGCAAAGTGGCTCAAGCAGAAATGCACATTGTCAGTGTATATCAACGCATATGCGCTAATGTATGCAGTATGGTCTAAATAAGCCCTTAAGGAGGCTGTAAAGGCAGAAGGTTTTTTTCTCTTAATGCATATAAGATAAAAAAACCTTCAGTGTGTAGCAGCCCCCCTAATACTTACCTGAGCAGCGATGTGCACGAGTGCCTCAGCCGCCCGAGACTCTCCCTCCTTATTGGCTGAGACACAGCAGCGGTGCCAGTGGCTTCCACTGCTGTCAATCAAAGTCAGGTAGCCAGTTAGGAGAAAGAGGGGGTGGGGCCGAACCGTGGAGCTGCAGCTCTGCTCGGGTGCCCCCGTAGCAAGCTGCTTGCTATGGGGGCAGGAGCACAGAAGAGGGACCAGAGAAGAGGTGGATCAGGGCTGCTCTGCACAAAACCATTGCACAGAGCAGGTAAGTATATCAGTTTGTTGTTTTTAACCGCTCCCGGACCAGCCGCTGCAGTTTTACTGGGGCAGGTTGGCTCTTCTGCGCGAAACCACGTTACTGTACGTGATCTCGCAGGGTCCGGATAGCAAGTGCGCACACCCGCTGCACAACGGGGGTGCCGATGCTCGTGGCTGATGGTCGCAATGACTGCTGGCCATGAGCGATCGTGACCAGGAGACACAGAACAGGAACGAGTGTGTGTAAACACACACTTCCCTGTTCTGTTCTGACAGGAGTGACAGATTGTGTGTTCCTATTAGCTAGGAACCACAATCACTTTCTGTAGTTAGTCCTTCCCCCTTCAGTTAGAATCACCTCCCAGGTTACACAGTTAACCCCTTCACCGCTCCTAGTGTTAACCCCTTCACTGCCAGTGACATTTTTACAGTAATCAATGCATTTTTAATCACACTGATCGCTGTATTAATACCAATGGTTCCAAAAATGTGTCAAAATCTTCAAATCACCGCCATTACTAGTAAAAAAAAAAAAAAATAGTAATAAAAATACTATAAATCTATCCCCTATTTTGTAGACACTATAACGTTTGCGCAAACCAATCAATATACGCTTATTGCGATTTTTTTACCAAAAATATGTAGAAGAATACATATCGGCCTAAACTGAGGAAAAAATTAGTTTTTTTATATATTTCTTGGGGATATTTATTATAGCAAAAAGTAAAATATATTGCTTTTTTTTTCAAAATTGTCGCTCTTTTTTTTGTTTATAGCGCAAAAAATTAAAACCGCAGAGGCAATCAAATACCACCAAAAGAAAGCTCTATTTGTGGGAAAAAAAGGACGTCAATTTTGTTTGGGTACAATGTCGCACGACCACGTAATTGTCAGATAAAGCGGCGCAGTGCCGAATCGCAAAAAATACTCTGGTCAGGAAGGGGGTAAATTCTTCTGGGGCTGATGTGGTTAATGTACTGTACCCTTTCACACTGAAATGATAGAAATAAAAAAAGAAAAAAGAAAAAGAAAAGAAAGGTTTGGCTAGTTTACCTTCAGAGAAGATCCTGTTTTCTTGGCCTTAAATCACCTTTCGTGGTAGGAATGGGTTTTAGTAATGCTTCATAGCCTTCCATGTCATCTTTATAGTGCATTGCTTTGGTTTGTGGTTGACAGTATCATTTTTGTTTTTATATTGATGAAATACATATGAACTTCTGTCTCATTAATCTGTTTGATACTGAATTATGGTTCACCCTTTACCACCCTATCATTTATGCACTCCACTGTATTGATGGCAATGACTGTGCGGCGTGCTTTATGTTACAAAGGCAACATTCTTGTTCTTGTGTAATACAGATTTTAAGATGACTAGACAAAGATTTCTGGCAACCATTTTCCAGTAAATACTGTTACAAAGATCTACAAAAAGGAAGCAAATACGAAACATTTTAAACTTAATTTTTTTAATTATTTTTATTTTTTTCTAAAGTGGCACAAAACAACTCTTTGATGTTGTATTTGTTTTTTGTACTTTTATATCTTGGCTCATTCAAAGTTAGAAACGACAGTATGTACTTGGTTCTCTTGAAGTGGACCTTTCAGTAACTTTACCTGTCTAGATGAATAAAGTCCTGACATGTCAATATATATACAGCATTATTTTCCAAAAAGCTCCATGTTTTATTGTTACAAAGTAATTCTTCAACTTCAGTCCAGTGACTTTACCTAGTCTGGCATGATGTTATCAGTCTGCTGCAGGCAGGAGGAAGTATTTTCCCAGTTCCTCTCCCCCAGTGATCAGATTGGAACAATGTAACTTTGTATTAATTCACAAGGTGGGGGGAAGTAGCAGGGAACTCATATGTGTCAGACATTTGTGAATCCAGCCAAAAACTGCAGAGGTTTACATAAATGTGTCCTTTCTGGGCCAGTATTTAGTATACCTTTTTCATACACCATACTGGTCTTGACATCTTGCGTAGGGTGCTGGAGTGACCAGTTAACGGCATTGTAGACAACAGATACAGAAAATGTCACCAGCACAGCTTACTATCAAGTTTGTGTTTTTTGTTGAAGCATGATGGAGTCACAAAGTAATGTGATAATTTGTGAAAATTACAGACCAATTATTTAAACAGATTATTACCAATAAGGCTAAACCTCACTCACTGTCATTATGACATCAGATTGCCTCCTAAAGTGAAAAAAAAGCAAAAATAAAACAAAACAAAAGACAGCGCTACAACATACTTGTATTGCATACCCAATATAATGTAGAGGCAGTGATTGGGGAAACCATGTTATGAGTCTATTGTATATACACATTAGATACAGTGGGGTTGACTTACTCAATCCACACAGACTGTTCATTTTATAGGAAGTTGCATTTTATAAGGAAATTTTCCTCAGAGCTTAGTGAATGTGGTTATTTTTTACTATGCAGAGAATGCCCATTCATTTGCAAGAAAACAACATTTTTGCTTGCACATGATTGGATGATGGAAGTCAGCAGAGCTTCACGTCATTCACTAAGCTCTTGAGGAAAAATAATTTGCAAAGTGAAACTTCCCTTGTAAAGTAAACAGCCTACTTGCCTTTAGTAAATCAATCATAGGGCATTCTTGTGGTCTCAACACTACTCATTCACACAATTTTTAGCTGGGCAAATGAGTCTCTGAGGGGTAGATGTTCAGCATTCCCTTATTTTTTTATTTTTTAGTGAAATCTAATAGTTGTATGCAGATCATAAGTGTTTATTGACAAGGCAATTGATATTTGAAACCAGGACAAGGCATAATGTGTTTTACTCCAGATTTAGGTATGATGTAACCATGCTTATATTATGTCCAATTTTTCTAAGCAAGTTTTTTACAGTGTATTATACACGGATTATTCTTGAATATACTTGTATTTTTGGTGGGAATCTGATGTCATAATGATGCCTGGGTGAGTGGTGGATTATTCTTATTGGTGGTAGTAACTATAAATAGTTGTTCGTGATATATGTATTGTATATCTCATTGCTTTCATAAAGGAGTTGTGTATGAGGCATTGCATTTCTTTATGACTTTGATTGTGACTTCCAATAAAAAGAAGCACTTGATCAAGAGTGAGTTGTGCTGGTGACATATTCTATATTTCTAAGCCAGCATCGCAGTCCAGAAGGTAGATGCTGACAATGAATAATTCCTTAACAAAGTTGGCACCATCCTTCAGCAGGGAAAAGCACAATAAAAGTAGCACTATCATCTCTGTGAGAGGTTATAAATACCTATGAGTGTTAAGTCGGCCATACATGGATCGAAATTCAGCCTGTAAAGCAGGGACCGACCAAGATTTGTTCGATTTATGGGCAGTCTGATTACAACCAGCCTGTTGGATTTTTCTCATGTGATTACTAATGGCAGCTATAGCCTCTAGCAGTAATCATTGTGTCATGAAGCGACAATACCGCTGCGGGAAGCTTTACCCCATTAACACAGTCCTGTGGTGGAAGGAAAGAAAATCAAATCATCTATGGCCTGCTTTACACTTACACATTATTTGTACGCATGGACTTAACATGGCAATAGTTTTTGTGCTAGGTCTAATTTAATTTTGGGTGGCCATAAACAGCTCACCACATTTGAATTTCGATCCCCGGCATGATACTTTGGCCATTTTAGATTTCCATGGGGGTGGTAAATAACAAATCTGGTCAGTGGAAGTATCCACAAAGATTTTCTAATGTATTGTCCAGTCCTTACAGACCTGGTCATCCTTTCATATCACATGAGACATAGACAAGTCCTTACCTTTTCCGACTGAAAAAGAAAGTGTCTTGCCAATTTTGCCTATGAATGCTGGCAACTCTGCTTTAGGTCTTGATATCCAAATCGCTCCTGTTGCTTAATTAGGGCAGTCAGGTGATGGTAACATTCTATTACTTTTTTGTAAAACTACGTTTTTAATCAGTCGTTACCAAGTAAAAGACCTTAGATGTTCTCATAAACAGTTTTTGAAGGGGAACACCAGTGAGAGTAATTAGGAAGTGCTTTCACGCCGATATACGTCGGCAGAAGGGCACGTACAGACAGATTAAGGTACCTGTATGTTGCCCTTTAAGAAGCGGTTTGCGTGTGAGCACCCGCCACGACCTCCGTGAGCATGATTGCGGGTCCGCGGGGATACCCGCGAACGTTTCACAGAGAGGAAGAACGGGGAAATGCTTATGTAAACAGGCATTTCCCCATTCTGCCTAGTGACAGGACACTGATCACAGCTCCCTGCAATCGGGAGTGGTGATCAGTGTCATGTCACACATAGCCACGCCCCCCCCACAGTTAGAATCACTCCCTAGGACACACTTAACCCCTTCACTGCCCCCTAGTGGTTAACCCCTTCACTGCCAGTCACATTTACACAGTAATCAATGCATTTTTAATTGCACTGGTCATTGTATAAATGTGAATGGTCCCAAAATCGCGCCAAAAGTGTCCGATGTGTCCGCCATAATGTCGCAGTCATGATAAAAATCGCTGATCGCCGCCATTACTAGTAAGAAAAAAATATTAATAAAAATGCCATAAAACTATCCCCTATTTTGTAGACACTATAACTTTTGCACAAACCAATCATTAAACGCTTATTGCGATTTTTTTTACCAAAAATATGTAGAAGACTACGTATCGGCCTAAACTCAGGAAAAAAATGTTTTTTATATATTTTTGAGGGATATTTATTATAGCAAAAAGTAAAAAATAATGCTATTTTTTCTAAATTGTCGCTATTTTTTTGTTTATAGCGCAAAAAATAAAAACCGCAGAGGTGATCAAATACCACCAAAAGAAAGCTCTATTTTTTGGGGGAAAAAAAGGACGTCAGTTTTGTTTGGGAGCCATGTTGCACGACCGCGCAATTGTCAGTTAAAGCGACGCAGTGCCGAATCGCAAAAATTGCTCTGGTCTTTGGGCAGCCAAATGGTCCGGGGCTAAAATGGTTAACAACTCAAAAAGGCTGCTGACTGGTGTTAAGTGCCGGCTCCCAGAGTAGTTTCTAGAAGAGCCAAAGCTGGCTCCTTCCCACATTTTCCTATTGGCAAGCGAAGCACCCCACCATAGCGATGGGCAAATAGAATTATATGGGGGTGGGAGAGAGCAGGCAAGCCCCAGCACTAACAGAAAGTGTTGGAGTTTAGCCTTATCAGAAATGCCTGGCATTTGGGCAGAGCAGGGTTGATGAAAGCTGATTCAAGACTGTACAGACAACCCTTTATACCCATTGGACGTCTTTAATTCTTTCTCTCTTTCTTTCTTTCTTGCTACTTTACTTTAGGTTAAAGTGTATGTATAGCCATTTATTAAAATTTATATAGAGTAAGGAAGGGTTACTGAAATGAAAAGAATTGCCATCTTAGACAATTGTCACCAGATCATTTGCTCCCATTTCTTTTACCTCTTGCTTTAATTTAAAAATTGTGGATAGTTAATGATCACTAGGACAAATATAGGGTGAATTTCCCCAGTGGGCACACAAAGAGTAATAAAAATGTGACAATTGTTATAAACCTTGACCATTTTTTACACAGCTTAGAAAAGTTTCCCTTTACATACACATTAAGCACACCTTTGGTCCAGTCTACACTTGCATTGTATATGTGAATCCTGTATGGGTAATTTTAGGGCTAATTCATCTCCATTATGATTGCAGGTGTAGAACATGCTACATGCACATGCAGCTGGCGGTGTAGTCCCTTGATAATACCTGTGCGGCACAAACCAATTACTCTAGAAACAAGTAGCTGTCAAGTTAAAAAAGGTAGAATCCCATCGAGGTGTTTTATTTAATCCAAGCAAACTGTCTGCTAGAAATGCTTTGGAGTAGCCACTTTTCTGGAGTTTGACAAAATTCCACTGTCTGCTTGAATAAAAGCAAATCATACATCATAGAAGTCACCTTGTTGTGTAGCCATCACTCTTAATGTTGGGTAGCACACACCACTACTGTAAACCTGTGCTAAATGCAAGTTTATCCTGGTTCTATGTAGTGCACCTGTTTACACAATATAGATTAATTGCCACATAATTGATGTCATTTTTTTTACACAAATAGAGCTTTTTTTTGGTGGTATTTGATCACCTCTGCGATTTTTATTTTTTGTGCTATAAACTAAAAAAGAGCAACAATTCTGAAAAAAAAAAAAACAAACAAAACTTTTTTTTTACTTTCTGCTATAAAACATATCTAATAAAAATATGTAAAAAAAATCTAATTTCTTCATCAATTTAGGGCAATTTGTATTTTTGATAAAAAAATCCCAATTAAGGTAAATTGATTGGTTTGTGCAAAAGTTATCGCATCTACAAACTATGGGATAGATTTAGGGACTTTTTATATATTTTTATTTTTTTACTAGTAATGGCAGCGATCAATGATTTTTAGCGAGACTGCGACATTGCGGACACTAAGTGACACTTTTTGGAGACCAGTGACACCAATACAGTGATCAGTGCTAAAAAAAAATGCACTTTCACTGTATAAATGACACTGGCAGGGAAGGTGTTAATATCAAGGGCAATCAAAGGGTTAAATGTTTTCCCTATGTGGGATTTCTTACTGTGTGGGGGATGCTGACACTAGATGAAGAGAGAGATCGGTGTTCCTGATTAGTAGGAATCACAGATCTCTCTCTGTCTTCCTGTTTACATAGGTAGACCGCCGTTCTGTCATTCCCCCAAACGATCGCGGGAAGCCAGTGGCAATCACAGGCGCTGGACCTGCTGATTGGCTCCTGCTGTATCCAATCACAGTGGGAGCAGGTCGCCGGCATGCGCGCCACCCAGACCATGAAGCGTGAACAATGTACAGGTACTTTTTTTGCGCAGGCGAGGCCGCCCTGCTGTAGTATATGTGCGGTGGATGGTCCAGTAGTAGAATTAAAGTTAAAAAGTTAAAAAAGTTAAATGTAATTATTTATGAATTTTAACTTGCCTTACCAAAATCATTTATATAGTAGGTTAAAGTTATACAGAACTGAAATTCAAGCCTTGAATATTTTACCACCCTAATTCCTTTGTATCACAAATGTTTTTTGGATTATACATTTTGATTTTTTTTTAGTTGGTTTCAAAATAGATTAGACCCTTATGGAAAAGATTTAACCACTTGCCAACCGCGGAATGTCCATGGACATCCTTAAGTTGCAGTGGTTATACTGATGATGCCCAGCATAAAAATTTGCAGCTGGTGTTTCCCTTTAAGGCAGAAGTGATTAGAGAACACTCAGTCACTTCTGGGGGTGGTGGAAGGGGGTCCCCCCTCCCGCCGCCACTGCCTTTCCCGTGCTCTGCAATTTGATCGCAGAGCCTGGGAGCGATTCGACCGATGACAGTACTACAAAGAGAAAGAGGAACTGACATTGTTCCTCCCTTCCTCTGACCCCAGAAATCAGTTTTGGCTCTTTTTTTACCTGGCCATTAGTGGCCAGGAAAGCAGCCGATCAGACAGATCTGTGTCTAATCGGCTTCATTAGAGGCCAGAGGGAAGATTTGGGGTCTGATAGAAGGCTAACAGTAATAAGATTATGTAACTGTAGTGGGGACATTGGAGAGTAAGTTCCTCTAATCCAAAAAATGAAGTGAATGGTTCCGTGTTCACTTCACAGCATTGCAGAATATGTCAAACTTATATACATTTATATTAATAGTGTAAGACAGTGGTGGGACATTAGGGTGAAAGATCTTTTGGTGCAGAGATTGATGTGAGTGGTTCAGTATTATCTTTACAGCTCTGTAAAATATGAAAGCGCTAAATAAATCTGAAATAATAATGGTGTGATATGACATTTGAGTGTTAGATTCTCTTGTTCATAGACTGGTAGGGCTGGTTTGATGTTCTCAATACAGTGATGCAGAATATGGGGGAAATAACATCTTTGTCCTTAAACCTATACATGTGGGTCAGCCATATCACTGTAAGCACATTGGGGCTACAGTTACAATTTGTAACTACTGATAAGACAGAGTTTATTACTGACAACCAAGTGTAATTTGTTCAATAAATTGTTCATGCAGAAAGGGGACAGGTAAAATTTGTAGCATACTAAATACTTTTCTCTACTTATACTCTGTCCCACTCAAGGTTCTCAGCCACTCCACACTTCACTTTAACTGCACTGAAAGCAGCACGGCCTGCCTACCTAGCACCCTCCTACCAGCAATAGCTTCTGATGGCCGAGAATTGTCTATAGGGTGTGTGTATATATATATACACATATATATGCATATACAGTACATGCAGTACATCGAGTCAGCTCTTGCTTCACAACTGCTCTCCACATTACTCTGCTCTGCAGTCTGACACAGTTGCTCTTCAGGGATCAGTTATGGCACAGAGCATTTAAATATGTATATGAATGTTGCCTTAACCTCCCTGAGAATGTAAATTCTGTCCAAATTATCTTTCATGGTTCAGTGAACATTGAGAAAAATGCTACACAAATGAGCTAAGACCAGTCAGGCCATTTAGTACCTGCTTGCTGATCCACTATTAAGTGAGACACGTTTACTGAATAATTTCAAGTTGTTATTCTATGTACTTATAAAGCTTAATTCATTAAAGTTATTGTTATTTGAGCTGTAAATATATGTATTTGTCCCTTAAATAATTATACATTTCCTGGCTAACTTCTGCTAGACATGCCAACTGAAAAATGTAATGATGCAGAGTAAGTTGGCATTGTCTGCATCAGGCATTATTTCAAAATTTAGTGCAAAGAGCTTTGATGATTTGTAACCTCTGATCAGGATCAGATTTTAGTGGTTAGCCTAAGAAATTGTATTTCCAATGGGTTGCTTAACAATGGTTGTTACAGGTTGCATACCACTTACAGTACTTAATTATTTGTTATTCTTATTAAAAACGTCTCTCAATCCAAATACAGAAAATGTATATTCTGCTGCTTACAAGTCCTTAGACGTGTTGGCTGCTTTTTATTTTTTTTCACCTGGTATTCCTTTGAATAACACAATTCCTGTGCCTGTGTGACTACAGTTACTCCTTCACTGTATCTATGTAGCGAGCCACGCTTGCCACTCCAGGCTGGACTACAAATATGTCTTCCCTTGTACATCATCATCACATGGTGGCTAATGGGAATATATATTTACACATAAAAGGTAACCTTTTTGCCTTCAGTGCAGCTCACATGAAGTGACAAAAGCACCGCATTTCAGGATATTTTAACAAATATTTTCCTTACTTGCTAAAAATGTTGTTAGCCCAAAAAATGAAAATGAACACACCACATCTAAGGTATAGTAAGCTGAAATATATACATTTTTGTTCTTGTGTTTAGTTATGCTTCAAGTAAGGAACAGTGTGGTCAGTATATATGTATGAACAAGATTCTGGGCTCTCTTTATACATTTTAGCATTGGGATTCATAGTTTTTTTTTTTTAATTTATGCTATCAATGCAGTATATGCAAGCTAAACAAAATGCCTCTATATGAAAACTTGGATATAATTTTCCTGTTGTAGTGATGGAACTTTCCCTTTCTTTAGCACACACATTAGCAGATGTTTCTAATATTAGCATAAGTAACATTTTACTCCTGAATTAAGTTTTAGACTTCTTTATGATGGGAAGAAAGACTGATTAGCCAAAGCCATGATATTATTCTTCATATGTGTGTAATTTAGCTTTGATATTGAATTTATTAATGCTCATGTATTATTCATTCATTGGTGAATAATTTAACAGGCTGTAAATGCTTTTGAGCAGGCTGCTTTAGCAGGAGTTAGTTAAGAGAGGCAACATTATATGACATTATGTAGCAATGACATTCTTGGAAGCCTTTCTTTATGACTGTCTTGGCAACATATTGCTGATAGTATTCTCTGATAATGTTTACAGACTTATTAATAAGAAGCTTTTTTGTAACTTTCATCCCAGGTTATATGTTTGTGCAAATAAAAAAGAGCAAGATCCTTGTAAATTAAGTATTTGATATGAATGTCAAGTGGTGTTTGATCCATTTCTCATAAGATGACACAAGCAGTAGACATAAATTAAAACAAAATACTTTACTTCGATAAACTGATGTTTTTCAAAATGTGCACTCAGTATTCAATTTTTAGTCTTGTCATCAAGCTCTGTGGGGTTTTTTTTGTCTTATCATAACATTCATAGAAGCAATAAAAATGCAATGTCTTCATTTATGGAGTGGGATTGTGGCAGGAAGTGCTCTAAAAGCCAATATATGCAGATTGAAGTTCATTCATTTGATCTTCCCATGAGTAAAACAGTAAATATATAAAGGTAAACATAAAAGTAACAATTTACTTTGTATATCTCTGTATTACAAGAATGTTGTTTTTTTTATAGCTGCTGTATTAACACGGAAACACCTGGCTGTCATTCTGACAGCCAGGAATTGCCAGTAAAAGCTTGGAAGGGAATGGCAGGGGGTCAGAGAGACAAGGCATTCTACACACACCCTGTGTACACCCCATGTCCATAACTGATTATAGAAACACATCACGTGTGAATTTCCATTCACTATATGCCCTGACAAAAGACTGTGCAGAGAACACCTTGGGAAGCAATAGTGTTCCCTAATTCGACCCTCTTCAACTCCTCTACAGTGAAGACAGTGGGCTACACCTCTTTGCTTGACTAGCTCAGTGCTGACTGTAAGTATTATTTTGTAAAGGGGGTCTTAGCCCCTCTAGAGAAAGGGCCTGATTGCAACTATTACTACACCACTGAAACTGATCCTTTATTCTGGGTCATCAATCTTAACTATTGTACACAGCATTAGATATATTCTTCTCAGCTTTTTCTGTTTTTATGTATTACATATTTTATATTAAAATTTAGTCTACTCTTGTTTTATTAATGTAAAATGGATTGAATACTTTATTAGTCAGTTTAAAAGGAGATTGTAAAAGGTAGGTCAGCTAAACGTGCTTAATTATTTATCTTTTTTTGCATATATACCCACTATGACCAATTACACTAAATCCTCGTTAAGATTAATGAAAAAATTTGAAGATGTTAGCATATTCAAATTTCAAAATGTTTTGTGGTTTTCCTTGATCCCCATTCTTTCCTTTATTATACACATTTCTCTCTTTATGATATGCAAATTAAGATTATTTTTAGTATACCCTGTCAACTCTGCTCCGGTAGTTATTATGTTAAATAAATTACTATAAGGCTTGGCACTATCAGTGGAACATTAATTAAATCTATAAATTAAGCAGTACATACGAATTACCTAATACATTTTCTACTAATGTTTTTGGTTTTACAGCATTCAGCAAAATATATATATTTTAATTAAACCCCATGGTTGACATTCAACATAATGTAGTATTTGCCTTGTAGATGGAAAAACACTACTATTGAATAAAACTTAATATTATATAGGATTTTTACACTTTACAGTTATTGGAATTGGTATTGCCATATTTACCATAAGTCTAACTTGTGCATTAGTATTTAAAATAGAAGTATGGCTTTCTAAAAACAAACAAACAATTTGTACTCACCACTCACTCACTCACTCACCAATTTGTACTTACTCAATCAATTATACTCACCTAGGTGGATGCAGCATCGATTAGATGCCACGTCTGTCCCCTGCCAGCTCTGTAGTGACAACACTCTAATCAGAGAATCGGGACTGTCAGTCAGTGGCTCTCTGCTCAGTGTAGCACTTGGTTGTGGAGGGGCTGGCTCAAGCTGAGCCAGGTGCCAGTCCAGGGTTCTGGGTGGATCCTGACCGTAGGGTCGGGATCTTTTCAGAGCCTTAACTGTCTCTGTGACGTCAGCTGACAGCAGGCTTTATCCTGCTGTCAGCTGAAAACGGGTCATGGACATGTGCTTAGGCAACAAGAACTTTAAACATAGTTCTGAAAATGGGACTCATTTTATGGAACTCTTAGATTGTAAGCTCTTAGGAGCAGGGCCCTCTGATTCCTACTGTATTAAAGTGTATTGTATTTGTACTGTCCACCCTCAAAAAAAAAAACAGATCCCTCAGTTATGTGAGAACTAAAATATTGAAAAAATATTGAAATGATACTCTATTACATTATAATTGTACACAGTTTTGAACTGTTATTAACTTAATATAATTTGTGTTGTTAAAGGATTTAGTTGCTTACCTAACCTGAATTTAGTTGTTAGGGTATTACATATGTATATTTGTTGTTTCTCATTAGGTTGGCCATATGTGTATAGCTCTGAACAAAATAAACAGATTCCTCCATGCGTTCTAAAAGTGAAGATAAACCAATTGCCCCTTTTGTATTTTGACAGCTGATGCCGCCGGTTGTCAGAATACCCGAACAGGGCTTATATCAGATTGGATGCAGGCACTGTTCAGATGACAATTTTTTAAGAGGCTACTGAGACAAAATTCGATTGATGAACAGAGCAGTACTGGGTCATACATTGCTTAAATCTCAGCTGAGCCAGCAGGAATTGGCCAAATTGAAGCAGTGTGTGGCCAGTTTTGGTTTCTTTGATTAGCAACTGCTGAGATAAAATCTCAGCATCAAAAAGATTTAAAAAGTGCAGTATTTTTAACCAGGCTACAAACTAGTAAATGTGCAAGAGTGGAGCATCTAAACAAATAATAAAAAAGCTAGTTATCCTTTAAAATCAGCATGCTTCAATGCTTCCTATTTTTATTAGTAGTTGTTCATATTTTCTTTTGAAGAAAGCAATTGTTGACCATTTCTGTGTGAAATTTGTTTATAATCATTATTGTGTATACGTTGATTAACACAATACTAATCATTATTCTTATGAAATGTAACCATGAAGGGCTAAACATTATAGCGTGGCTCTTTGTACACTACATTGTTTGGCAAGACCAAATGAAGAATGCTGACAACAATGACAACGAAATAGACAGGAGTTGAAAGGGTAGCAAAAGGACCAATTTATTAGCCTTATCCAAAATAACACTAGCAGTTAATGATGCAGGTACTTCAAAACATATATGTGTCGACTAACCTATTGACAGGATTGCTTTACTGCAGTTTATTTTTGATATTTTATTATATTTTAGATATTCTGCAGCATTTGAATTAAAGTAGTAGGTACCAAGGAAATATTGACGAGTGCAGGGATAGGAATCATGCTGGTGAAGAGGAGAGTCATAGATGGAGTAATTTGACTGTTGTTTGGAATTCCTGTTCTACCACTGCAGAAATGGAATTACAGCCTAACACAGTAAAGTGTACCTTCAGCTTTAATAACTTAACAGGTTGCAGTAGTTATGTGTTTTATAGAAAAAAATAGAGCACATTTTAGGTTAACTGCATTTTTATGCAACCAATCTCATACTTACAGTTATACATTCTGATTATTTTCTGTGTTGTTTTCCAATAGTTAGTTGTCTTTAGATATAACTAACCGCTGCTGTCAGTGATTCACAAGGCAACAACTGTAAACTGTTAAAATGTGCATCAAAATTACTTTAAAAAGGTATCTGTATAACTTATTGGCAGAAATTCACTCTAAAACCATTGGCATTGTAATATCTGGTATTGACCATACCATTATTGGCATATATAATGTCAAAGATGACCCCTATCCCCCATCTTCTTTGTCATTCATAAGTGCTTCTCGACTCAATTTACAGAACAGTTATAACAAAGAGGTAAATACATGGCTGTCATGACAACTGATACTCTCAATACTCTGTATTTTGTCAGGTATAATTCTTTCAATTGTGTCCAGGTAGGGGATTGCTAAGAAGGGATTTATTCTTATATTGTAATTTATGTTGAAAAAATTATATGATGTACTTATATGCTGAGGATGATCACCCAATGTTATTATAGTTACAAGCTATATGGATGTAAAACACATATAACTAGTTTCAAGTCATGGAGTGCTAAATGGTTTGATTTTTTTTACAATGCAGTATTACTGATTAATTTAAACAAAAAACAAACCTACAAAATAAATAAAATGCTAATTTATTTTTTTTATTTTTAGAAATGACAGGCAATACACGGTCTATCCTTTTTTATTTAAAGGAGAAGCTTGCTGTAGTTAAAAAAATAAACATACTGTACAGGCAGTCCCCGAGTTACGAACACCCGAGTTACGAACGACTCCTGCCTACGAATGGCCTCAAATGCCGGCCACTTGTGCTCCACGCGGGTCCTGGATACCTTTCGCGCACCTCCGAACACATCCCACACTGCCGCACTACGCCCTAGATAACATAACAGGCGCCCAGAACATCCCACATTCATGCACAGGCGGCAGTTACACTTACGAACACAGTGTTCCGACTGGAAGTTACACTTACAAATGCAGTGTTGCGACTTACGAACAACTTCGACTTACGAACAAACCTATAGTCCCTATTGTGTTCGTAACTCGGGGACTGCCTGTACATACTTACCTTGATGCTGCAGCATTGCTGTAATGCTGCGGCTGTCCTTCGCTGACACTAAGACCGAAAACTGAGCGATCACATGGCTACTGATCGCTCAATTCTTGGTCACCACTCTCTCTTGTGCCCCTCCAACGCTCACTGGCGCACCGGGCTTGAGAGTGGGTGGGTGCAGCTGGCCTTGGCTATCAGCCGCACTCTGAACCAGCTTTCAGTCAGGCAGCTGGGTCGATCCCAGCAATATTCACCAACTTTACTTTAATTGGGCTCTATGAGTCCAGGCAGGAGGAGGGCAGAGGAATGACCTTCTCTTATGTCACACCTCTCCCTACTATCCCCTAACACCACAGGCCCAAAGAACCGCAAACACTGTACCTAATGCAGTTTTTAATAATGTAACTTTCAGATTACAGATTAAAGTTCAGATTAACCCGCTCATATGCTGCATATACTGAGCCCTGGGTATGTGTGTGTGCCTGTATGGCATCGGTAACTTCAGTCCCTTGGAAGAAGAAAGCTATTGATCTTCAGCTGGCCACTTTATTTGGTACACTTACATATTCTGTTTGGTAGGAGTGAAAATGCAGTATACTGGCAGTATCCGGGTAGCAGGGTGGACACTGTGACTGCTTAACAGGGTGTAAGGGTGACTCAGGATCGATGGGTGTAGGCAAAACAGGCAATGTTGTCTGCATGCAGTGTCTCTGTATCTCTGTAAAATGGGCAAGTGCCCAGGCACCAATCCTGCAGCCAAGGCCCAAGTGTCCTGGAACAGGCATGCTCTTTTGGTTGTCCGACTGGCTACCTTACAACCGGAATGCTTCACACTGTCTGTACAGGTGCGCCAGGAGAATGCACAAGGGGTCCCCCTCTCAGGCAGGATGTCCCTGACTCGTCATGGATGTGTGGGAGGAACAGTACTAGATCCAGGAAGGCAGAACCTGAGTCTGGTCTTCTCCCTTGCCTTGTGTCTACCAGCTCCCAGGCAGCCCTTGGTGTCCTTTACTTCTTTTCCCCCAAGGCATACTGGGCTGTGTAGATCTCCCCCCCATAGAGTTATAGTGAGGCCGCTTCTGTTTGAGACTACATGTCCCAAGATTCTTTGCCTCAGAAGTCCTGTAATCGGGGGCCGGCAGGGGCCAACGGGAAGTGTGGGGCCGTGGGTAGTCTGAGCGGCACCCGCTACACCCGCTACACCCGCTACACACCCATAAGTAAAAATGAATTACTGAGCATGAAGTATCACACTATGTCAATTAAAGTATTTAATTCTTAAGTAAAATTTCACTTTACACTACAACTACATGCGAGTGATCAGCCTTGAACACAGACTGCCATTAGCTGCAAGATCTGGCAGCCTACCATTGCCTTCAAAGAGACTGCTCACTGGCAGCTAATAACAGGAACCCGCATTAGGATTCTCGCATGTAGTCGCTAACAGGGTGCTTTCGTAAGTGTGAATGCACACTTATTACTGGTTCTAATATGGATCTGTGAAGCAGGGCTGGGAGATTTTCTAAAAAAAAAAAATCTGCGATTTTCTTAAAAAAAACTCGATTCACGATTTGAATCGAGTTTTTTTTTTTTTTTTGGACACTGTGCCGTTCCTGAGGAGCTGCGGGCAAGAGTTTTTAGGCGAGGCCGCGGCTTTGGCCTAGTCCGCGGTGTCAAGCCTTGCGGACTAGGCCGAAGCCGCGGACTATGCCGAAGCCACGGCCTCGCCTAAAATCTCCTGCCTGCAGCTCCTCAGGACCGGCGCGGTGAAAAAAAAAAAATAAAAAAATCGATTTGCTTAAATTTTGAATTGATTTGACCTCTCAACTCAATTCAAGATTTTTTTTCTCCCCAGCCCTACAGTGAAGTCCTTTTTTTCTTTGAGCCCATCCACGTTTTATTTTGTGTTGAGCCCTGATGAAGGGGGGAGTGGTGTTGCTTCTGAAATGCGTTTGTTGTTTTTTTAATACTTACAGTTATCATAGACTCTTTCATCTGAATTTGGTCTATCACTTCTTTCTGTATTTCTAAAGTCTTTGTTGTTGTTAGTGTCCCCTTTGGGAAAATCTGCCCTCCTATTTGTACTGGTTACTATTGTCATTAAAAAGGGAGGGGAAATCCAAAATATTGTTGTTCCCAGAACAAGAGGTAAGAGGAAATCTTCACACTTCAAGACTTTTTCTCTAATGTCCTGTTGTCCGTGTCACTATGAGGTTCAAAGTGAAGTGGGGGCAGCCTGTAAAATAGGTGATGTATGTAGTTATCAATAAAGGTCTACACATGACTATTACCTATACGATTTAGCAATCAACAAAGGATGAATTTTTAGAGTGTTTAAACCCTTCCATAGTGTATCAATCTGCTAGTAACAATAATTGTAAATATATAGTAAGCATACAGCGGACATGACCACACGGTGGTTGAAGGAAAAAAAGGTGAATATCTTTGCATAACCTAGTCAGAGCCCAGACTCAAACCTGAAAATCTGTGGAATGACAGTAGAGACATATCCAAACAGACTAAAGGCTGTAATTAAAGTAAAAGATGGTTCAACAAAATACTGACACAAACGGGTGATCCTTTTTTCAGCTCACTGATTCATTTCTGACTTGTTGGTGTTATATATTTGATTCTTTACTGGGGTGATTCTTTACTCTACCCACTGTATACAGACTATTATACAATAGGTATAAATATCCAAGTATGTTATCACATCAAGCATAATACAGCATAGGTATCAGCTCCACTGTTATAGCCAACAAACAAAAATACATGCATCTACAGTATATAGGTACAATGAGCACCACTCATATACTGTAGCAGCTGATGTTCCGAAATACATACAGGAATTCAGTACCCAGATTAGAATAATGAGAAAGATAGCTGAGCCAGTTCCTAGTGAAAATTGAGAGGAGGAAGAACCCAACATTTTGGGGGTTTAAGAACGCTTTTTCTCAAGAACCTCCTGCAGGTTGGAATTACCAATAGAGCGAATATCTATGCAGTACTTATGCCTGAGGTAATTGTAGCCGTATTAGTGCACTTGCGACAGAAACACTTGAGTACTGTCCATTATACTCTACTACACTACACTTTTTCAGGACAAGGTTTCGGGGTATGTCCCTTTCTTCAAGTTCCAAGCAGTACTGATTCACAACAGTTTTAGCAGAATGTTAAAAAAACACAATCTCTGAGAGAAAGAAGAAAAAAAAAAGGAAAAACAAACACAAACAAATGTACGTGGCAATGGTAAAAAACTAGCATAGTGAGATAAGACAGAGTGAGAGCTATAGGCTGGGGGGATGATAGTCACAGAGGGGGTCGTAGAACAGTTGGATAATTATAAAGAAAACACGTACCCAAATTTAGGACATTAGCGATTGTGTCAAATAGAAGTATCATTCTTAGTTCAAAAGTTTTCCTTTCTTGTATAGTTCTGAAATTCTCTTCAAGAACTAAGACATTGAGGTCTTCCATAGTGTGGTCCAGTTGTAAGAAATGATGTCCCACAGGTGTGCTTCTTTATGTTCCTTGATGGTATGCCTGTGCAAATTCATCCTTGTTCACAACATCTGTCCTGTTTCGCCAATGTAAGATCCTTTGCTACACGATATTTGTCAAATCATAAACTTTCCGAACCAGAAATAACAGTCCTCTCCAAAGGCCCCTCATTCTGCCAAACCACCAAACTGGATAATTAACAGGTATTGTCAGATATGGAGGAATTCTTCAGGAGACTAAGGACCAAAGAAGATTTTCACAGTAATGAAAGGAATCCTAGGACAATAGAATGCTCCACACACAAGGACACATCCCCAAACTGGACACCTATATTGACAGCTTCAGACTGAGATTTACATCCTTGATATCCACCCAGCAAAAGAAAATGTTATACAACCTTTCATCACTGGAGCGAAGAGCTGTACACTATTTACACAATAATCAGTTTATAGCTCTCCCTCTTATCTCACCTTATCTCACCTAACTATGCTGGTTGTATTACAATTGGCATGTGCATTTGTGTGTGTTTGTTTTTCCTCTTTTTTGTTCTCCTTTTCTTCAGAGATTGTCTTTTTTAACATTCTTTCGTGAATCAGTACTGCTGGGATCTTGAAGAAGGGGACATCCCCCGAAAGCTTGTCCTGAAAAATTGTTAGTGCAAATGAAAAAAAGTATTATGGACAGTACTCAATTGTTTCTTATGCCTAATACTTTATTGTTAAAATATTTTTGTTATGTGGCATACTTCCTTTATATATTTAAAATAAAGGAAATGATGTATACCTAAGCTTTCTGGTGGCCCATATCTAAAATTTCTGGCATGTTGCAAATCTCTGGCCACTTAAGATATCAGACACATATCAGAGGCATGGAGGAGCTCAGCTATGAGGAAAGATTAGAGGAACTGAATCTATTCCCTCTTGAGAAGAGGAAATTAAGAGGGGATATGATCAATATGTACAAATACATAAGTGGTCCATCTAGTGAACTTGGCGTTGAGTTATTCACTTTAACCACTTTCCAACCAGCCGCCACAGTTGTACTGCGACAGAATGGCACGGCTGGGCGAAACGACGTTATGTAACGTCGCTTTGCCCCGTGACCAATAGTGGCGTGCGCCTCCCGCTCGACCCCCGGGCCGATGCGAGTGCCCGGCGGTCACGATCACCGCCAGGCTCCCGCCATCACCGCTGATACACAGAGAACCGGGATCTGTGTGTGTAAACACACAGTTTCCGATTCTCTGAGGGGAGAACAGACAGATAGTATGATCTGTTCTCTCAGAGTATGAACACACACTATGGAACACATTAACCCATTGATCACCCCCTAGTGTTAACCCCTTCCCTGCCAACAACATTTTTACAATAATCAATGCATTTTCTATAGCATTGATCGCTGTATTAATGCCAATGGTCCCAAAAATGTCCCAAAATTGTCCGATGTGTCCGCCATAATGTCGCAGTCCTGATAAAATCACAGATTGCCACCATTACTAGTAAAAAAAAATTAATAATAAAAATGCCATAAAGCTATCCCCTATTTTGTAGACGCTATAACTTTTGCGCAAACCAATCAACATACGCTTATTGCAATTTTTTTTACCAAAAATATATAGAAGAATACATATTGACCTAAACTGAGAAAAAAAAATTGTTTTTTATATATATTTTTGGGGGATATTTATTATAGCAAAATGCAAAAAATAATGTTTTTTTTTTGTTTATAGTGCAAAAAATAAAAACTGCAGAGGTGATCAAATACCACCAAAAGAAAGCTCTATTTGTGGGAAAAAAAAGGACATCAATTTTGTTTGGGTGCAAAGTCGCACGACTGCACAATTGTCAGTTAAAGCGACGCAATGCCGAATCACAAGAAGTGCTCTGGTCAGGAAGGGAGTAAAATCTTCCGGGGCTGAAGTGGTTAAGGTCATCACAGAGGACAAGGGGGCACTCTTTAGGTCTAGAGGAAAAAAGATTTCATCTCCAAATACAGAAAGGTTTCTTCACAGTTAAGCCTCGTACACACGATCGGACTTTCCGACAGCAAATGTGTGATGACAGGCTGTTGGCGGTATATCTGACCGTGTGTATGCTCCATCGGACAATTGTTGTTGGATTTTCCGCGGACCAATGTTGGCTAGCATGTTTTAATTTCCTGCGAAAATGTCTGTTGTCGGATTTTCCGAGCGTGTGTACACAAGTCCGTCAGACAAAAGTCCAAAGTACAAACACGCATGCTCGGAAGCAAGGACGAGCCAGAAGCGGTCGGTCTTGTAAACTAGCGTTCGTAATGGAGAATAAACATTCGTGACTTGGCAAATTATGAAATCTCCAAAATGCAGCGCACATTCTCTTCTTCTTTAATGGGATAATAATGAAGCAGCTTTGCTGGTGATACTGATGGAGTTATTGCAAACAAATTTTCAAAGGCTTTTTTTTTTCTAGCGATATCAAGAATAATATTATTATGCTTTTTTTTTTTGGTCAATTACCACAACACTATTATCCCGTAGTTTTTAAGATCAAAGATACAACTATGTTGGTGTCCCTTGTCAATTTTACATTGTATTTTTTAAATGTAACTGCCTACTCCCAAACTGTCATTTGAAGTAAAACACATAGCCAAGTATTATTCTCCACAATTTTTTTATTGTGCATTAAAATAAGAAAACAAATAAAATTGGACATGCTATCTACCAATAGAACTTAACCAAAAAGTGCATTCTATGCATCCAAAAATATAGAAAATATACCAAATCAAATCATTATTCAAAACATAATGTCAAAGCAATAACTCCAAGGCCAATATTAAATAACACGTTATCTCCTCCGATTCCGCAACATGGTTGCCGAACAGCCGTTCAGAAACGAACTGAGAAGCGCGAAATGTAAAGTGCAAAATGAAAAGCCCGAATCAACACTCACCAAACTGCTACTAACACGAAATTAGCAGAAGGAGCCCAAAGGGTGGCGCTAAAGAGCTGAAAAACAACGTAGTACTTCACTATGTTCGTATTTGTTGACCGACAATTCCTTGCCGTTTGTACGCAAGACAAGTTTGGGCCAACGCCCTTCGGAGAAAAGTCCACAGTTTTGTTGGCCAATTGTGTATAAGAGCTGTGAAAATGTGGAATTGACTCCCTCCAAAGGTGGTTCTGGCAAGATCAGTAGATTGCTTTAAAAAAGGCCTGGATTCTTTCCTAAATGTACATAATATAACTGGGTACTAACCTTTATAGGTAAAGTTGATCCAGGGAAAATCTGGTTGCCTCTCGGGGATCAGGAATAATTTTGTTTCCCCTGCTGTAGCAAATTGGAGCATGCTTTGCTGGGGTTTTTTGCATTGCTTACTGTGGGTGAAGGATTGTGTATATGGGATTGTATATATATATATTTTTTAGATGGACTTGTGTCTTTTTTCAAATTGACTAACTGTGTAACTTTGTAACTTCTGGATGCATCATATACCTGCTGTGCTGTGGCAACGTGTGGAGGTGGACCATATTTGACACATTTGGAATCGTGAGATAACTCCAGCGATCAGAGATCTACAATATGGCAGAAATTTAGGACAAAGCCCCCACGTTGCTTAAAAGTCAGGTCTCTGCATTTTGTTCTCTTCCCTCTTCTTGTGTATACATTAGAAGGCTGTGTGTACATTTACATTTCTTGTGTTTACATTAGAAAATGAAGGGGACTGCCATTGCTGGCCTTCCTTTTAAAAATTAGCCTGGCTATGTCTGGCTTAAGTACTTGAGTAACAAGCTGTAAATCAGTGTCAGAAAAGTGTAATTTCTTTATCTCTATGCCTGGTCCAGGTTAGTGGCACAGACAGCATGTTAGCCAATGCATCAGCATGACAGCCAGGGAACTAGTGTCATCAAAAAGTAGAGTTTCATATTGTTAGCCTCCCTAATTTCTCATGACAAGGGCCTTTTAAATGTCCATAGCTTGCCACAGTTCTTCGTTGAAATTTATGGATATTAGTTCAAAGCTGCATTTGTTAAACAAGCATATGAAATATCTTACATGCAGTCATTTTTTTGATTTTTTGTCTTTTTTTTTTTTTATTTGTACCCCCTAATCGGGCATTGCTTGTTGCATCCCACAGTAGGCTTACATGGGGAGGTCGAGGTATTGGGAAAATTGTTGTTTCATACTTGCTGTAATTTTCCTATTTTGAAACCTCATGTCATCCTAGGATTCTTACTTGGTTTCTGTTGCGAGGTTAAAGATGGGAACACATTCAGGCAGTCCAGGCTAGGATTTTTAAGAACTAGTAAGGGGTGGCAGAGCTGGCCCACAATAGGTTGACCTGAGTAGTATCCAGGAAAGGAAGATTAAGACTAGCCATAGATTACACAATTTTCTTATTCAATTTTCTTTAGATTTACCTTCAACTACACTATATTGTCAAAAGTATTGGGACACCTGCAGGCACATCAACTTTAATCGCACCCCAGTCTTAGTCCGTAGGGTTGAGTTGGCCCACCCTTTGCAGCTATAACAGATTCAACCCTTCTGGGAAGGCTGTCCACAAGGTTTAGGAATGTGTTTATGGGAATGTTTGACCATTCTTTCAGAAGCGCATTTGTGAGGCCAGGCACTGATGTTGGATGAGAAGGCCTGGCTCGCAATCTCTGCTCTAATTCTTCCCAAAGGTGTTCTATAATGTTGAACCTTACGGACCAAGACTGGGATGCCATTAAAGTTAATGTGCCTGTAAAGGCAGGCGTTCCAATACTTTTGACAATATAGTGTTTGCTAATGTTGTGCAAAGGCCTCCCTGATTGTATACAAATTGAAAGTGTTTTATTTTATGGATTTGGTAGATCTAAAGGAAAATTGGACAAGGATTGTATAATGTATGGCCAGCCTATGATAAGTATGAGAGAAAATTTGCTCAAATTTCTTTTATTTTCACACATTTGATAGAAACAGTGGAGGAAAGATGAGTAGAAGGACATTACAATAACATTAAAGTACAGACAAATATCTGTAGTGCAGTGCAGAAAACGATAATCCCGAATCCCCTGCCTTATTGATATCAGGTTGAGAGGAGACTGGATGAGAAAAGCACAACATGCAGGAGTTTCTGTCGCCTTTCAGACAGAAGTATCAACAGGAGATCTATCACTGCATAAAGAACTGTTTTGCTAAACAGCTCTTCTTCTTTTCTTTCCCTTATTTATGGCAAAAAAAAAAAAATGTGATGGAGTAAAGATTAGTCAAAAGATGCCCATGTTCCTTTACCTTTAGGTCCAGCTTGTAATAGCAAGCTTTGTTATTGTCCACAGGAGAGCAAGAAATGGTCCTATTATTGCAAGTTGTGCTGGTAATCGAGAGCATCGCTTGGATTTATCTGGTCATTTATGTGCACTGTAGTTCAACAGCTCTTTCAAACTGTTTAAAATGGTATTGCATATGGGTGTTTTGAAGTAGTAATGTTTTAAGCAAGTTTTTGTTAGCTTAATTAGTGTGCCTACATTTTTCTTCATTATTCGTGTTACTTTTAAAGCCCACTCTCACCTCTGCATTTTAACCACTTAAGGTGCTAGAAAATTAGTTAGAACCCCCATATATATTTTTTTCTAACACCCTAGAAAATAAAATGATGGTCGTTGCTATACTTTCTGTCACATCGTATTTGCGCAGCGGTCTTACAAGCGCACTTTTTTTGGATAAAATACAATTTAATTAAAATTAAAATTTAATTGAATTAAAAAATAAGACAACAGTAAAGTTAGCCCAATTTTTTTTTATATTGTGAAAGATAATGTTACGCTGAGTAAATTGATACCCAACATGTCACGCTTTAAAATTGCGCCCGCTCGTGGAATGGCGACAAACTTTTACCCTTAAAAATCTCCATAGGCGACGTTTAAAAAATTCTACAGGTTTCATGTTTTGAGTTACAGAGGAGGTCTAGGGCTAGAATTATTGCTCTTGCTCTACCGATCGTGGCAATACCTCACATGTGTGGTTTGAACACCGTTTTCATATGCGAGCACTACTCACGTATGCTTTCGCTTCTGCAAGTGAGCTCGGCGGGACAGGGCGCGTTTAAATTTAAAATTTTTTTTTCTTATTTATTTTACCTTTTATTTTTTATTTTTACACTGTTTTAAAAAAAATTGTGTCACTTTTATTCCTATTATATTGTAAACATCCCTTGTAATAGAAAAAAAGCATGACAGGACCTCTTAAATCTGAGATCTGGGGTCAAAAAGATCAGATCTCATATTTACACTAAAATGCCACAGCCACCGAGAGGACCGGATCGCCTCTGCCGACGGCTCCGGTAAGCGGCGGAGGGCACTGGATCGCGGCGGGAGGGGGGTGGCCCTCTTCCGCCGCCGATAAAAGTGATCTCATGGTGAATCTGCCACAGAGACCACTTTTATCTCGTAGCCAACCGCCAGCTGAACACGAGGATACCGGGGTTATGGCAGCTAGCTGGTCGGACAGCACAGCAGTGTGAACCAGCCCTAAGGCCCCGTGCGACTTGTCCTGCAACTCCTGCGTCCATAGACCTCAAGATTACACTGGCATTGCTTCAAATCACATCAAATTTGCGGCAAAAAGCACTGCAAAATCGCTGGACTTTAAGGTTGCATGAGTGTGAAAGGGAGATTATGGACCTCAAGTTGTATGAAAAGTCGGTCAAGTGTGAAAGGAACCTAATGAGATTCATTGATAACACCTTTGAATTAGGCCCCATTTGCACTTGTGCGACCAATGCCTGTGTAATCTTGCGGTATATGGACCTCACGTCGCATCAAAGTCAAACCAAAGTAGTGCAGGGACGAATTTGACCCACTTGCAGGATGCACAAGTGAGAATAGGGCCTAATTCAAAGGTATTATCCATGAATCTCATTCACACTGCTGCAACCTGAAAGTCACACTATTTTGCTGACACTTTGCTGCTGCAACTTGGGCACAACTTTTGGGAATGCCTGTGTAATATTGCTCCCTATGTACCTCAAGTCACATGAAAGTCACACCAAAGTAGTACAGGAACTACTTTGAAGTTGTTACAACTTGAAGTAGCACAGATAGGAATAGTTATTAACCCCCCTAGCGATATTCCCGAGTCTGGCTCGGGGTGGATTTTCGATACCAAAAACGGTATCCCCGAGCCAGACTCGGGATCGCATCGCAGGATCCATGTAGAGGATACTTACCTTGTCCCCTGGATCCTGCGATGTCTCCCCGCTGTGATCGGCGAGCCGCCGTGTCTCGCTCGATTCACAGTGCCGAGCTCCGTTCCCTGCGAGCGTTGCGACGCACGGGGACGGAGTTCGGTGGCAAATTCAAAAAGTGAAACACACAGTATAGATACAGTATACTGTAATCTTACAGATTACAGTACTGTATCAAATAATTACACATCCCCTTTGTCCCTAGTGGTCTGCCCAGTGTCCTGCATGCAGTTTTATATTATAAAAACTGTTCTTTCTGCCTGGAAACTGGAGATTGTCCATAGCAACCAAAACTGTCCCTTTACATCAAAAGTGGCTTGAGACCAGCTAGAAAACAGCGATAATAAATTCGAATCACTTGCAGAATTGAGCGATAGTGATTTGTGGGGAGATCCGTCATCAGACACTGAAAAGTAATGACAGCGACAATTCTGCAACTGAGCAAATTTCAGTGTTTTTAATTTGATTACATTATTGAATCATTTTTATTATTATTATATTATTATTTGGTATAATTATTTATAGTTATTATTATATTATAATTTTTGATTTCATTTTTCAAGCTTTATCATACCCGGGATGTCTACTAGACTCTTGTTTGGACAGATTTAAGTGAATTATTCCTAAGAATTACAGGCCTATAATATAAAATGCCAAATTTCCATGCAAAATAATTGTACCTCTTTCAGCACCTAAAATCTGAAATAATCATACCGCCAGGGAGGTTAATGAGAATCATGGGGTACAACTTGTCATGCAACTCGGAGGTCCAAATTTGCTGGAAAAGTCGCCCAACTGTGAAACCAGTCATATATATTTTAATAGAAAGGAGCTCTCATTTATATTTGCATAGTCCTTACTGATTTACATCAGCAGAACAAATGCAGGAAGTGATGTGTGCACATGGGCCAGAAGCAAATGTGTGGTGATGCCAAATAAATTAATGAACCCCACCCACACCAAATCTAACTACCACATCCACCCCACATTAAGTAAGCACAAGTACATATCCTACACTTATCTGGCAAATGAGCAGCACCTCCTCTTTTCTAAAGAGGGACCTCGCCATGTCCACCTAGATGGAGATCCTGACCAGCACAGGAACGTCCGGGTGATTATAATGACTCATTTCCAGGGTCAGAAGGTGAAACCACGCTCCTTGATCTCAGCTGCAAATATTTAATCGCAACCATGACTAGAATTTTTTTTATTTTCATTTATTTGCAGATATGCAAATCTGTATTTCTACATATAACAATATTTGAAGGTAAACTTAAGGGAGTTCGATAAGAAATGGTGTCCCTGGGATAGCAGCAGGTGAATTACAAAGATAAGGGCCCAGGTTGAGCCCTGGTTCACACTGACAGTGAGATGAAATCATGCAAGTTCAGCTGAACTCACACAATTTCATTCCCGCATGTCAGTCCTGACTGCGGGGAGAATTTCTGTGCAGGTTTCTGCACTGATGTCAATAAAAATCGCACCCTGAAATAGCCAAAAATTAGTACATAAACTACTTTTGGAAATTGCGGCGCCACATGGATTAGAATGGTGCAGTTGCCGCCAATTTCACATGTAAAATCACACCAATGTGAACCAGGGCTGACACATACAGCACTGCCTATCCACCAGCTGAATACATTACCTGCAATTCTCCACAGCTGTTATATATAAAGATTCTACCTTTATCATCTACTTGCAGGTGTGCTGAAGAGATTAGTATTTTTGGTGCACAAATACATATAGAAATGATAAATTATAAAAAGATATTGCACTTCCCAAAAACCACCACCCCCAAAACTAATTAAAAAGAAGAAATAAAAGAGAAAAAACAACAAACAAGCTCAATAATGTACTTTTATTTTGCCAGCAGAAACAAAATTATGTACATTCATTTACTGGCATAAAAAAATATTCTACAGGATATATGGTGCTACATTTAGCAAAACAGTTAGCAATTGTGTTTTAAGAGCCCTGCTCATAGGAGCATACAATCTAAAATTTGTCTAAATCTTAGAGTGGACACAGCTTTACTTTCAGTTTATAATTGGTAACATTCCATAGTACAACTACTCACCCACCAGCCCACATCATTTTTATCTGCAAGATTATAGAAACATACTTAACAGTCATTATTCTTACAAAGCATTCCAACATAATATTAAAAAAGGCACATTCAAAATATAACACCCACCACCAGCACACAATCCACACACATACATTGGTGAGTATGTTCTGCTGGAAGCTGCATTTCTGTGTACATATTTAAGCAATGAGATCAAAGAGTAGAAGGTCAGCAGATGCTCCCAAACCATGAATTCATGGTCAGATAGGAACAATACACACACACAACATTGACAGCATGGCCACATAAACCCACTTTTGATGGAAAAAATGCACAAGCATTTCAGCAAACAAACAGCCCTAGTTGGGCGTTTGTCAATATGCACAATATCATTCCTTCTCTCCCACAAATCACAGCACAAAACCTGGCCTTCTCAGGCCAAACGAACCCCTCCTACTGCAACCCTTTATATAAGATAGGCTGTATTGTTAGCACACTGACACACGCCCAATGGAAGTACACGCCCACCAGTATCGTTCAGTCTGTCTCTTCATGTATGTCTAAAGTGATTGCACCTGATGAGCAGGAACACATATTACTATTTTGCAACTGTGTTAGCCCTTGGCTATGTGCATTCAATCTCCAACTACAGGCCAAAGATCAAAGTCCATTTGCATTCACATAAACAAAGCAACAGTTTTCTAAGCATATGTACCTGTGCAGTGTAAACCTTACAATTTTAAATGTCCAAGTCCCTGGGCATGATTAGTGCTAACAAACATTAACATCAGTCCCTGGCTGCAATGAGCTTCCGATCTAAAGTCCAAGACTAACTTTCTTACAATTGAGACTATTTCGACAGGACACAGATAGGATGCCAGCATGTCTTTGGACTGTGGTGAGAAACCCACACAGGGAGAACATATAAACTTCAACACAGGCATTAAAATGTTGGGAAATTGAACCAGCAACCCCAGTGCTGCTAGACGGAATTGCTACCCATTTAGCCAGCAGGCAGCCTCACACATGTTGTCTGCATCTTTATGGTTTGAAACAACCCTAAGTCCATAGCCATGCTCAGTGTCACAAGCAATATACAATATATTGGCCTAAGTATTTGGATGCCTGCCTTTATACGCACATGAACTGTAACGGCATGTCAGTCTTAGTCTGTAGAGTTCAAAATTGATTTGGCCCACCCTTTGCAGCTATAACAGCTTCAACTCTTCTGGGAAGGCTGTCCACAAGGTTTAGGAGTGTGTCTATGGGAATGCCTGACCTCACAAAGTGCATTTCTTTATGGACCTTGCTTTGTGCACTGGTCCAAATCATTTGGTGGAGGGGGGATTATGATGTGGGGTTGTTTTTCAGGGGTTGGGCTTGGCCTCTTTGTTCCAGTGAAGTCTTAAGGCATCAGCATACCAAGACATTTTGGACAATTTCATGCTCCCAACTTTGTGGGAACAGTTTGGGGATGCTCCCTACACCAGTGCACAAAGCAAGGTCCATAAAGGCATAGATGAGCGAGTTTGGGTGGAAGAACTTGACTGGCCTGCACAGAGTCCTGACCTCAACTCTATAGAACACCTTTTGGCTGAATTAGAACAGAGACTGCGAGCCAGGCCTTCTCATCCAACATCAGTGCCTGACCTCACAAATGCACTTCTGGAAGAATGGTCAAACATTCCCATATACACACTAAAACTTGTGGACAGCCTTCCTAGCCTTCCCAGAAGCTGTTCTAGGTGCAAAAGGTGTGCCAAATCAAATGCCTACGGACTAAGATTGGGCTGTCATTAAAGTTCATGTGTGTGTAAAGGCAGGCATCCCAATACTTTTGGCTATATAGTGGTGGTGGAACCCTCCTACAGATAAATACTACATTTAGACATAGTTTTAGGACCTGGGAGATGAGATACCTTCTCTACATGAAGCAGCATGTTTGGGATTCAAACCCAGACACTCAGGGATACTAAGCAGAAGTTCTAACCTCTAAGCCATGGAGCTGCCACATGTGGATACCTCCTACACATAAATACACATAAATACTACATTTCTTTGGACATACAGGTGGTGGAATTACATTACTTAAGAGTTATTCTTCTTGATTTATTCTGTGATATTTGATGGTTCTTTGTGGGTGAGTGTAAAATAGTGATTTTACCCTCAAATTTTTGAGAATTACATTTTGATTTCTGATGTTGGTACACATATCTAATTTTTTGGGCTAAAATTTTGATTATTTGCAAACTATAAAGTTTCCAAATAATGGCTAAAACTTGCATTGGACTATAATAGCGCCGATTTCCACTCCCAAAAAACACTCTTAAACACAGCGCACATAAACACATAGCACCCTGTAAAAAAAACATTGGAGCTAAAATGAGAGCTATTTGCAGGTCTGAGCATGCTCAGTTGTGTTGGCACCTAGTTGTACAAAAACGGGGAATTTATCTCCTCAGACTTTTAAAGGTATTTCAGTGTAGTACTCACTTTTTCACACAGTTTAAAAAAGCAGATTATCATTTAGGCAATTACTGTATTTATCGGCGCATAACACGCACAGGTGTATAACACGCACATTAATTTTAAGAGGGAAGTTTCAGGAAATGTAATAAGGGTGTAATATTTAAGCAACATAAGGGTCAGTGCCCATCTGCAGCCTCACCATTGCCATCAATGCAGCCTGATTAATGCCCATCTGCAGCCTCACAAGTCCCATCAATGCAGCAGCCTCACCACTGCCTTGAGATTCTCACAATATTTAATCTGATGGCGCTCGTCCCGCCTCCCTTCCTGTCCCCTCAGAGGCAGCTAAAATTGAAGTATTGGCATATAACACGCACACACTATTTGCACCCAATTTTCATGGTGAAAAAGTGAGTGTTATACGCCAATAAATACAGTATATCATGCTCTAAACATTATTACCATGTGCACTACTCCAGATTTTAGCAGAGTAAGGGTTTGGGCGCTATTTGTTTTCAGGGAACTATAGTAAATTAGATTTTGGGAGTATTTTTTTACCAGCACTATAGTGAATACCGTTTTAGCGCTGATTAGCGCTAATTTGCGGTAACTAGCGCTAATTAGCGCCACTGCGCTATAATAAATGGCCCCCAGTGTGTCCCGTCCAGCATGTCTGTAGATTCGCCTTTGTTCCGTCATTAAATCTTTGGCATGTTTCAAGAATCAGAGCTGTCTTCTACTTAAAGTATCAATGCTTATCTGAGGTAAAGGTTAATTAATGTTTATGCCATTACAAGCTCACCCAAGCTAAGATGCTACTAAGCTCAAAATGACTGATCGATTTAAGAGAAGTGTTTGACTTTTAGGGGAATCAGAAGGCATTAGTGGAAGTCTTTTTTGTCTTCTAGAGAAAATTGTCATTAAGAAGCCACCAAGACTATTAGCCTTGTTAAAGCAAATGGCTCCTTTGTACTAAAAGCACACTTCAGTACTATAGCGTTTTATCATTTATTAATGAAGCTCAGCACTAACATTAATTTCCAGAAAATGTGAATGCATAAACAAAAAAAATCTATGTGACCATTTACTAGGAGAAGGGTTGTAATGTAGGAGATGGGTGTATTTTGTAGAAGGTACTTCTTGATGTTAATGAAACTTGATTTTTATTCAAAGTAACATTATTAAAGTCTGACAGTAACATGGAGAAATATAGAAATAAACTTCTGTAAATTATGCCTGTAACAAATTGTCATTAAATAACACATATTTTGTAGTGTGTTTCTTCAATCTCTTTATCTGAAAAAAATAGCTTATTATATTTCTGTCTATATATATAGTTACTTGTTTCTTGCCTTAAACTGTGTAATGAAGTCTCTGTATAATGTACTGTGTTAGGGGTGTGCTTTAATTATATTTATTGTTAAGATGTTGTCCAGTTGTACAGGTGCAGGAGCGTCCTACCACCATCATACTGATGGCTTAATAATGCAATTGTGTTTTTGAACCCCAAACCAAAATGTAATAGATTGCAGCTAGTCTTTAACATGAGATTTTCAAACTAACATAACTATGCTAACTAATTGTACTGTATCTATGAAGGTAGCCATGGTTGCCACCAAAGCTGGTCTTCAAACATGTTTGGTTTGTTCATCTAAATTACAGAAGACAGTTTTAATCCAGTTAGCTTTATCCCTACATTCAAATAATGAAGAGTAAAACGTGCAAAAATATTGTATTTACACACTTAAATACAGGATGACTATTGCAAAAGGGCTATTTTTTTTGTTTAAAGTGATTTGAATGGAGAAGCTATGGTGATTTGTGTACTAATGCAGGGTGCCCTACTGCTAGCACAGAATATCAGTGGAAACTAGTATATTTGAGATAAATAGCTCCTATAAATTACATTAAGGATGTGCATTGAGTACTAGTGTGAACAAGTCCTTAGTTTTAGTTTGAATCCATATTAAAGTTTACTTAGTTTATTTAGAGCTTCCTGGTCCTGCTGAGATTTAGAAGATAGACCTTTTGTTAGTTAAACCTTTTACAAGCACTCTTCTTTCAGGACTGAAAATGATGTGTAATGATTCACGTCTTCATTAAAGACTGTGCTGTCGTACAAGTTTATACAGCTACAAATGTCTTAAGAGACTTATGTACTCAAACCCAATTGGATTAAATGATTGTTTATCTCTTTAGCAGGCCAGCAGATGTATACTACCGTATTATTCACAAAAGCCAAGGTGATGCATAATAGTTGTTAGACAATTATGGCAGATGCCATGAAAACCGGAAATAGCTTTACACTCACTTTAGATTAGAAGAAGTTCCTTTCAGTTCTTGCGAAGGGATTTGTAGAATTCATTTTGGTAATATTGCATCTTACAGCCGAAAAATAAATATTACAAATATAAATATTATAGATAAGAAATAATAAAAATATATATAAGTAAAAAAATGGGTCAGACTCGATGGACCACTTGGTCTTTTTTCTGCCTTCACTCTTCTACATTTATATATGTTTCTAAACAGCAATCAATGATTATGTTAGGTTGCTACTGATGTGTTTTTCTGACTGAAGATTCTTACGTACATTTCCTAGCTGGATATATGTGTCTCTGAAAAATTCATTCTGAAGCTTTTACTTTTATGTCATTGCTTTGGCAAGTTCTCTGAAGCCTATTAGTAAGTACAGATTCCGGTGATTGATCAGTTAGACTGTCTGTGCAGACAATTCTCTTTAGCTTTCTAACAGAATTATATTAGTCAATCAGTGCCCATTGTAAAATGCTAGTATTCTGATTGGGGAAGGACTTTCTATATTTATTTTAAACACTGTATGAGCCACAGTTCATAAACGGTTGAGTGTAGAGGCAACAGAGTTGGTTCTCCCACTTGAGTTAGAGAATGACATTGGGAAATATACAGAGGAAATATCATGTTTCATTCCTTTTATATGTAATGAAATGTCTAAGCCTGTTTAAGTAACACCGTCTAGTGTGCTCATTTACTCGGCAACATTACTCATTGTAAACCTAGGCCTGCTGCCCTGGTCTCCGGTGACATCTCAAAGCAATCCCTATCTGTATGTGTCTGCCTAAAATGTAATGGCCACACATACATCTTTGTGTTAAACCAGATGTTTTTTCACAGCTCTGCTTTCAGTATTGCGATTTTGAAAAAAATGATTAATATAGAATGTTAAAAAGCTGTTACTTATAAATATAATGTGTTTAGTAACAAGACTGCAACAGTTGGATACATATGTGCAACCTTTTTTAATTGTAAATGCAATTAAAGTGTAACTAAACCCAAAAAGCAAAATATAATATATTCCAGCCTGCCTTTCCTTAGATATGGTGGCTTTACTTTTCTTTCATAGCACTGAGCTGTGTGCAGGCAGTGCAGATTAGTGAATGGACACACATTGACTGTACTAACTCACCCGCATAGCCAAGTACAACAGGTACGCAGGGACGGGTGCATAAGCTCCAATGCAGTGTCTGTGTATCTAGGTTTCAGCTGGTGATCCTACCAGTAACATATTTCCTGTACTGATGGGTGAACTCAAACTCCTTAGTAGGTATTTGTGGAAGAGCAACATGATCACCCAAGGCTAGTCTCTGGATTTTGCCTACAAACACCTCCTCCTCTACTCATCTCCATTACATAGGGGTGGTGGAATCCTAGTTCACAGAAGATAACTGACAGAAAGTGACATGTACACTGCATTTCTGGCAAGTTCAACAACATTATCTGTGCATTTGCATTCAATGCACCATGCAGTCACCACATATAAGGACTGGTAAGCTGCAAAACATTACATTTTGGATTAGGTTTAGATAAGACTTTTTATTTCCTTTAACACTGTGGTGGTGATGGTAAAATTTGTCATAAGCATCTCGTTTTATCTAAGATAATGGTTGATATATTATGTCTAGAATTTTACAAAAATAGTCCCTAAAATGTTTAAACACCACCAAACACAGAAGACCAGCTTTTTCAGGGAGCTGTCTAGATTAAGAACACATATGTCACTTGCTAAATTGTAAATTGTTTAAATTGAATTGCCCTAAATATATATCTAATGTCTTTAGAAATCACTGATTCCCCTGTTAGTATTATTTAAATGGACATGGGTTTTCTTATTTAAGTTGTTGCTGGAGATCTTCTCTTTAAAAAATCGATATAGATGCTAAATTGGCTTAATTCCCTTGGGTATGTAGGAAAGAGCAAGTCATCACTAGGGGAGCAAGAGCTGTTTCCTAGCGACTAAGATGGCCATCTTTAAAATGCAAAATCTGCAAAGAATTCTGAGTAATGATATTATCACTACAGGGATCGGAGACCTGAAGTGAGCTGAAAAGTGTTCTGCTACCTCCATTGACATCCTCCTCCTCTGCATGATGATTTTGAATATCCTCATAATGTACAAGAATAAAGAAGGAAAGGTTATGGAAAAGCAAGGGGAATCTGGAAAACAGAAATGAAAGGATTTACTTTATTGTCTGACTTAGTGGGCTTGATACATTTCAGAGCATTAAAGCAGAACTAAACGGTGCGGGGGAGCACCGCATGCTTGCATATTATGGCAGACTTTTTTCCCTCTATAAAAAACAAAAAAAAAGTTACCGATCACCCATGGAAATTTGGAACATACCATAGCTTACTGCTGTCAGAAAGCGTTATAAATCAGTACCTTTGCCAAAAGAATTTCAATTGTCTCTTCTTCTTGTAGAAAGAAGTGCCGTGACATGGGTTCTGTACTCTGTAATTAGCAATTATTGTATCTTATATGATCAGAAAAGCCTAAGCTACATTAATTATGTATCAGTTATTATTAATGAAATCACTACAGACAGTTTTGTTTAAAGAGGAAGTAAACCCTTGATGGATTTTACTTCCTCTTTTGTTCCCTGCAAAGTAAAAGCATAATGGGCTAGTATGCACTGCATACTAGCCCATTATGTAGCATTTACCTGCTAACGAAGCCCGCGCCGTCCCTGCCGGTGGCCGCATCCATCTTCACCCCTCTTTCTTCCGGAGCCACCTTTCACAGCACTCGCTCAGGAAGAAATGCCATGGAGGGCCGTTTCTTCACAGCTCATGCACCAATGACATCATCAGCACACTACAAGGTAAATAGCTTCTAAACGGCGCACGTTCAGGAGATATTTGCAATACCTATAGGTAAGCCTTGTTCTAGGCTTACCTATAGGTACAAGTACTAAAAAGGGGTTTACAACCACTTTAAATTTATTTCTGATTGGTGGCTCTTTCATATTTACTACATAGGTATCTCCAATTTGTACAATTTATTAAATCCTTGGGGGGGTAGACTTTAACTTATAAAAGCATCATGGCACAACAATGTAATAAAAAATTAAAGGGAATATACAGTATATTGGTTTTGTATTTATTTTCTTTATTTTTATTTAAAGTAATGAATTGTATTGTATTTTCATATCCAGCCATCAACTGGGGCAGTTTTTCATGTTTTTCATGTTACCTACTACGGAGCCTACTGTTTTCAGAGCTTAGTAGCTCAAGCTGAAATTTAAATTCATAGGTTTCTTCTTCTTCTGTTTAAAAAAAAAAAAATCATAGGTTCATAGGTCAGAGCAGTGGCTCATACTCCTCTCGTCCACTGCCTCTATAGGCTTTATCTGAGGTTTTAGTCTCATTCTCTCTTTAGAAAAACCCACAGTACTCTGGGAATCCTTTGTCATGGTTGACCCTATAATAAATGCAGATTTTAAAACAATATATAATTATATAGTAAAAGAGATACAAATATAAAACATCAGTTAAAAATATATATATATCATCCTAACCAATTAAAAGAAATGGTTGCAAAACTCTTATAATTTCCCTTTAAGGACCCGTTCATATTTGGGATTATGGGCAGAATCGTAATTTTTAATGGCACCTCAAACATGGTGCGGTTTTGCCACGATTGTCGCACGACAATCACGGCAAACCGCATTGCATGAAGCTTGTCATCCAAAAGAAGTTCCTGCTCTTTGGGTGACAAGCGGTGCGCAAAGCGATTTGCTGCGCAATTTATCACACGACAAAGGTGCTATTAAAGATGAATGTGATTTTGCCACTATTGCAGTGTGATTTGGAATTGCGGAAAGAATCGTGATTCTGCCTGCTATCCCAGATGTGAGCGGGTTCTTAAATGCAGAACCATTCTAAGTCATCCAGTGGGTATTCATAAATTGTCATAGGGATTAGTGGAGGCTCTAAACTGCAGTTTTTGGGACATACCTGATCATATTTTTATCCCCTCCCCAGATATACCCTTCGGGTCAGTTAAAGTTAAACTCTGGGCACAAATGTAAAAACATTTTTATAAATTACATTTCACACCTTGTATACAATGTATGTGCTTTTTTTCATTCACTGCAACAGCCATGGAAAATGACTCTATAATTGGTGCTTTTACATGGCTCACTGTCCCTGACTTTCTGTTAGAAAGACTGGAGGCCACTACACCCACTGCTTTCCAGGGGCCAGCGGTCAGTAACTGCCCCTGTGTAATTTTAGTACATGAGCTGTAGATGGAGCCAGACTTCTTGGATTCCCAGTCTCTCCCACTTCCTATGACAGCTAAGTGGTGTGCAATGATGGGGGTAGAGAGAGAAGGCTAAAGGCTGCCATACACGGCTTGAATTTTGATCAATTCAAGTTGAATTGGTCAACATTTAAACTGTGGGTGCCCCTGTTGGCAGCACCCTACTTGACATAAATCAGTTGTTTATTCAACTTTTGTTGAAGGAGCCAGGTGGAAATTTATCAGCCAGGTGGAAAGTCGCAGTGACTCCATCCATTGTTCGGGTACCCTGACAGCTATGGGTGCTAACAGAAGATTTATCCAGCTGCACTGTTTAGATCTATGCATGTATGGCCAGCTTAAGAGTGACACGTGTTACCCACAATTATGCCCGCTGCCAGCGATTATAGCCATTGCATAATGGGACTTGTAGATTATTCATGTGACGCCGAATACTGAACTGATATGATGTTTGCCCGTCAGTTATTTCTCCTCTTAGTATCTGGGCATAGCTGCACTGTACTCTGAAAAGAGATGACATTACATATTTTTTAAATGTCATTTTAGGCAAAAATAGGTACGTTGAAAAAAAAATGCAAATTTTAGGGCCTTGGGAAGGGACAACATTGGAAAGTATCCTGGAGTTTAGCTTTAAGGTGAAGTTGCCTTTTTTTATTTGCACTAATATACAATTTTTCAGGACAAGCTTTCGGGGTATGTCCCCTTCTTCAAGGTCCAAGCAGTACTGATTAACACATTTTTAAGCAGAATGTTAAAGAAGAAGAAAAAAAAGAAAGAGAAAACCAAACACATACAAATCAATGGTAATAAAGATAGCAGCAGATTTAGTGAGATAAGACAGAGGGAGAGCTATAGAATGCAGGGGGGATACTAATCACAGAGCGGTCGTAAAACTTTAGCATAATGTGTAAGGAAACCTATATCTAAATTCAGGACATTATTTTTCGTGTCAAAAAGAAGTATCATTCTTAGTTCAAACATTTTCCTTTCCTGGATAGTTCTGAAATTCCCTTTAAAAACTAAAACATTGAGGTCTTCAATTGCACTAATACGGCTACAATCAAATCAAGATTTTTTTATAATAGTGTGATAGCTTTTTAGAAGTCCATCATTTTAATTGATACCATGTATTCAGATTTTCTTTCTGAGTAGCATATTTATATGAACTCCTTTCATTCGTACGCCAACACATTATATAACTAGACTGTGTATACAGCTTCTCTCCAGGCAGATGGGTTCTGCATCCACTTATATGATATCTGCAGTAACCATTGCTCTACAGGCAAGAGCTTTTAAAAGCCCAGCCCTTTGATGTCGTTCACTTATGATGTGGAAGTGTTTATTTGTTTTTCACTTTGTTATTCTTACATAGACGACATTCTGTCTCTACTTCATAGACTGAGCTGTCCATTACTTCCTACCACACACGGAGAAGCGGGTGATAAAACAATGCCACACATGTAGTCATTTTCCATCCATTATGTATAAGACCAATTCAATGCTATATCTTTGATAGTTGCGTTAACATATTTAATTACATGTATCTTTAAGACTTACAAACCTAGAATCTTAATGGAAGTTTAAATGCACGCACTATCAAACAACAGTGCAAACACCCTGCAGCTCCCTCGTTTTATCCACTCTTACAATACGTAGATCGTTTTCTTAAGGATCTCAGAGAACAGTAAAAGACTCAGCAGAAATCCCTGTTAAGTCCCAGAAGGATTTTAAATTTCCGCCTATTACCAGTCAGTGGTTTCACCTATTGATCTTCTGAAGAAGCACAACGTTGCTTTTGCATGCTTGCTCTTGCTAATGTTGTGGCAGAGAATTGAGCTAAACAGTAATTGTAAAAAAAAGACGGTCCTGGATCAAAGAGCCTATTTTTGTGCAATATTTCATCATAGTTATGATAATTTCCTAAATTATTAAATAAATTCAACAAAAAAAAAATTCTGAATTTCTTTTTTCAAAGAAGAATTTGATTTAATAACTGGGGTATTTGTTTTGTGCAATAATTTATAGCAACCTATCACATATCAGCTTTCATTAATCTTATTAGGATTATCGATTGGTGACACTAAATTACTGTATATCATTTATAAGCATGATTCACTAAGCATTAATAATCGTAGTTTTCCACGAAAGCTGAAAGTTACAGGAAGCAGAAATACAGGGTTTTTTTTTAAATTTTATTTAAAAGTGTGCAGAAGATGTAGACTTTACATAGATCACAATCAGTTATAAATTGCTTAAATCACATCCAGTATGCTAATAAGTCCTTCAAGGAAACTAGGAAAATTGCTGTAAACAGCTATCAAAAAGGTAAAACAATAAAAATACAAATCTCACTTTCAGTTTAAGGTTACCATATATGTTAGGATTTACAAAAATAAAGATCCTCTGGATCAACTGTGGGATTGCATGTTTGATATTTTTTTTTTGGTTGAACTAGATGGACTTGTGTCTTTTTCCAACTGACCATGTATGTGCTGTAACTATGTAGTCAGTCAGCTTACAGTATATGGATACAGAACAGACATATAGAGCAATATCACTCATGTATACTAAAGCGTCTGTATTCTCATTTTCATGAACATCATTGACCTTGCTTCTCCTGGCACATATTCTGATGGGGAAATGTTTCATAACATCTAATTACCTATGTATAAATGACTGCACATTATGAATAAGGTGATGAGCACACTCCTGTTATAAAAGCACCAGTGAACGAAGCTTAATTGGTTGCTAGCCATTAAAAAAAAAAAACACTTAAAGCCAGCACTCATCATTACTCAGTGATGACAAGGACAGCGCATTTATAGTCTGCAGTAAAGGGTTATAGGGCACATGACATCCATTGATTATGTATGATTTACTTGATGCAGGTAATATGGAGCTAAAGCTTTACTCTGTGATTTTCAATATACAGGTCATTGCACCTGTTTAAAGGCAGATTCAAGCTGATACGACACATACAGTGGAATACTTTATTGGTTGCAATCAATTTATGTAGTTTTAAATCAACAATGTAGTTTAAAAAAAAACAAAAAAAAAACAAATGTGACAAAAACACTGTTATACTGTTAAGCAAATTCATCTTTAAATAATGTAAAAGAAGAATTGTACTGAAGGAAGCGAAGCTGTTTTTATTTTCAAGCCATTCTCTGTATGAACCAAGCTTTAAACTCACCAAATAAGCTTTTCTGATTTATGGCTGCCAGCTCAGAGTTAAGATGATGGTAGCTGACAATGCAGTAAGAATAGAGCATGGTTAACCTAGAAAAATCTAGAGGGGATAATTTACAGTGAGGATATAACATCAGCTGCAATCTACAGAATGTGGGAATTTCTGTTTGCATACATTTTTAACCATATTAAGAAATGCATAGATAACAGACAAACATTTGGTTTCACAGTGATACATATGAAGATATGGAATACACAGCCGATTCACAAGATGAATAGGAAACCTACATAGTCTTACAACAACATGCACCTGCAGGCATTATCTTGGCATGAAAATTTTCAGCAATTTCCTTTTAGGCAGAAGTGATTCGAAGGTGACTCCCATCGCCTTTCCGGAGCTCTGTTGTCCAATCGTGAAGGCCAGGAGCGATGTGATGGCGGCATTACACAAGAGTTGTTCCTACACTGACATTCCTTCCTCTCTGTGACCTCGGAAACCAGAAGTGATGAGGATTTTGTCACTTCTGGTTTCGGCTGTTTGTTTACCTGTCCGTTACAGGCTAGGGAAGCAGCCGATCAGACCTGTAAACGGTGATCGCACCACACATGTGAGGTATTGTCACAAACGTTAGAGCAAAAGCAATAATTTTAGCTTTAGAACTCCTGTGTAACTCTAAACTTGTACCCTGTAAAGGCTTTTAAAGTGTCCCTAATAGAGATTTTTAGGTACCGTAGTTTTGGGCATCACGTTAGGTATCTATTTACTCGGCGTAACATCATCTTTTATATTTTAACAACAAAAAGGGTATTATATTGTGTTTGTATGCAAAAAAAAATGAAAGTGTATTTTTTCTCAAAAAAATTGCATTTGAAAAACCGCTGTACAAATATCGTTTGACATAAAAAATTGTAACACCAACCATTTTATTCTCTAGGGTCTCTGTTAAAAAAAAAAAATATATTATTTATATATATATATATATATATATATATATATATATATATATATATATATATATATATATATATATATAATGTTTGGGGGTTCTAAGTAATTTTCTAAAAAAATAATATTGATTTTTACATATAGGAGAGAAATGTCAGAATTGGCCTGGGTGGAAACTGGTTAAAGCATCAGCAATTCATACTGAGCATAGGATTAAAAAGAAAACACATAGGCAGGCATTCCCTTCAGTGAAAACGAAATATCAAAACAATTTTCATATTTACAATAAAATCCAAGTTTGGCATTTTCCTCTCCTAACTCTGTACAAACTGAGTCAAGCTGCTTGCATTGCCGTAAATTGTGTTTTTGTTAACAAGCATTGTTATATGTAAAATACAATGTAAAATGTAATATATTACAAATTCTTATGCCCCTTTCACACTGTCGGACCATTCAGGTCCGCCTGTCAGTTTTGTCGGCGGACCTGAACGTGCGCTCCATGCTAGTCTATGGAGCGACGCATGTCAGCGGTGACATGTCCGCTGACATCCGACCTGGTCCGATACGCTAAAATCAGACGGATGCCCCTACGTTCACATCCGTTCCTAGCGGATCGGATCGGGTGAGATCTAATGAAAACGGACATGCTATCCGTTTTCGTCCGATCCCTTCATAGTAACTAGCAGCGCTCGACAAGCCCCTCCCCGCTCAGTGAGCAAAGAGGGACCTGTCATTCGCCGGCTCGGCGGAGATCAACGGAGAGATCTCCCGCTGAGCTGGCTGACAGAGGCAGACTCCGAGGCAGCTGATCCGCCTTGTGAGAATGATGCCTTAGATGTGGTGGCTGAATTTGTTTTCTTTTTAAGCTTTCTTCTGTTATTTCACCTGGTGATCCTGCCAATAACTTACTTGCTGTCATAGGTGTCTGCATTCTGAATGAAGTAATAAAGCAGACACCTTTGGACAGCAGTATTGTCAGTCTGTGGAGAGGGTAGTTTTAGGCTTTGTTTACATGAGCATACTTAAGCATACACCCGCGTAAAGGGTTGTGTTTTTCCACATGGGATGCACAGGTATTCCATGCTACATGTGCAGGCAGTACTATTCATTGGACACAGCCACTGTGTCTAATTTGACAACATTGCAGATGTGGGTGTGTGTCTCCGAACTCACACTGTCTGTGTTTTGGGACACACACCCACACTTCCTACACATGGATGCATGAAACACCTTTGGATCCCTTCTGGGCAAACACAACCCTTCATATAGTGATGTGCTTAAAGTGATTGTAAACTATCACCTTGTGAAACAACCCATTCAGTTTAAAATAGAAATGAAAGGCAAAACATTTTTGTATAGCTATAAAAAAAATGACAAATACCTTTTTCCCTTTTTTGTAAGTGATCACATTCCCTTTGTTCTCAACTGCATAAGAGCTGGGGAGAAGAGAAGCAGCAGCACACTGAGCTTGCCAGTGAATGGCTGTGCAGCGGGGCATGTCAGGACAAGTATGATCATTGGAAGAGAGCAGGCTGAGTTCCCAGCATAGCTAGAGAACTGACCAGGTGTGCTCTCCTGCTTAGTGTGGTCAGTTTTTAATAGGAATGCAAGGGTACTAGCAGGAACACCAGGGATTTCACATAAAGGAAGCAATACAAAGAGAACAGGATACTTTCTCATACAAATACACGGTACAGCAGGCACATATCAGGAATATGACGTTTTGGGGTGTTCGCTCATGTGAACAAGGCCTTACACTAGCAGATTTAGATGGATTTACCTAACAAATTGAAGCTGAACTCCAGCTAACACTTTATAAGCAATTACAGCAAGCAGTTTTTTCTATGGTTGTCCCAATATCAATACTAGTATCGGTAATGTTACCGAGCATTTGCCCAAGTATTTGTACACGGGCAAATGCTCCGATGCTTCACCTGATACCTGAGCAGTCAGGGATGATCGCTGCTGTCCCCCTCCGTTGCCCGCTGCTGTCCCCATCTGTGTACCGCTGCTGTCCCCCTCCGTGACCCGCTGCTGTCCCCCTCCGTGCACTGCAGCTGTCCCCCTCTGTGACTCGCTGCTGTCCCCCTCCGTGACCTGCTGCTTTCCCCCTCCGTGACCCGCTGCTGCCCCCCTCCATGACCCGCTGCTGTCACCCTTTTCTGAATGAACTGAGTCGGTGAGAAATTGTCCCCCTCTGTAACCCGCTGCTGTCCCCCTCCGTGACCCGCTGCTGCCCCCCTCCGTGACCCGCTGCTGTCCCCCTCCGTGCACCGCAGCTGTCCCCCTCTGTGACTTGCTGCTGTCCCCCTCTGTGACCCGCTGCTGTCCCCCTCCGTGACCCGCTGCTTTCCCCCTCCGTGACCCGCTGCTGCCCCCCTCCATGACCCTCTGCTGTCACCCTTTTCTGAATGAACTGAGTCGGTGAGAAATTGTCCCCCTCTGTGACCCGCTGCTGCCCCCCTCCGTGACCCGCTGCTGTCCCCCTCCGTGCACCGCTGTTGTCACCCTTTTCTGAATGAACTGAGTCGGTGAGAAATTGTAAAAAAAAATAAAATAGAAATAAAAAACTACTGACACAGTCCAAGCATTATCAGTGCTGTATACTAGTGCCACTGTCACATGACATTAAAAAAAGTATCAGTAATCGGTACTTGTACTCGGTCTTACAAAAGTGGTATCGGGACAACTCTAGTTTTTTCCTTTTTGGCTAAATTCTGAATGATAGGAGAATAATTTGGAGACCACTATTTCAGATCAACAAAAAGATTGGATTCTTCAGGTTACTCATACAGCGTCTATTCCAAACTTAAAACCTGCCAGAGCAGCTATCACTCAATGTGCAGCCCGCTGTGTTTCAGAGCTAATTTGGGAGATTGAAAGGAAGTTGGTGAACAAATAAGGGCAACTTTTTTATAAAACTGACCTTGTCATTTGTTATAAAAGCTTGTTTTGTTTGCCAGTAACAGATAACACTTTGTCAATATCACAAAAGCTGAGAAATGTAATAACAGTTCACATACAGCTACTTTTGCCAACCCCTCCCCCACCTAGTACTGTAGCAATAAATAGCACTGCGCCAGTAAACATCGCACCACTTACTAGGTCTCTATTTAACTTGTAAAAATATTCCAGATGTGTTGATAGCTTTATCACAGTTATAAATAAAAGGCTGCGAGCAGATTTCCAGATATAAAAGAGAACTTCACCCAAAAGGGGGAGTTCTACTTTCCTGCACCCCCCCCCCCTCTTTAACTCTTGGGCCCTTTTTTGGGGGGGGGATATCTAGTCTTGATAGGTACTTATTCCCACTGTTCATGTGCACCTGGAAGCTGACTGCGAAGCCACAAGGAGTCACAGCAGACTTCCCACACTAGACATGGCGCCACCGAAGACCTGAAGATGGGTGAAGAGCCAGCCTGGATGAGGACAGCGCTGGATCCCTGGAAAGGTACGTTTTAAAAGATAGCAGCTACAGTATTTGTAGCAGCTGACTTCTATTTTTTTTTTTTTTTCGGGGGGGGGGGGGGGGGGGCTGAACATCCTCTTTAAAGTTGCAGTGGTTGCAAATTCGAGGAACAATATTGTAAATTCCTTGATAAATAATGTACAATAGGTCTACACATCAGATAGAAATCCAGCTTTCCTGTACCTTATTTTGTAATCGCATCCACTATTTTATTGTGAATTTGTTTAAGTTGTATTATGCATAAACAAAGCAGAATGTAATGCATTTGAAAGTCAATTCCATTCTATGCCTTAATTTATTGGAGAAGAAAGGGCCATTCATCATATTCACTTCTACATTTCATCTGCATCTTATTGCCAGCACATGAGACACCATATGTTGACAAACTCCAGATTCTTACTGGCTGCTTATGATCACTATTGAAGCTCTTCAGCATGTCTCGAATGAGTATGTAACAGGAGAACAAAGGCACAGAACAAGTAGACATCATGTAAAAGCCATATGACTCTGCTAGAGAAGCACTTCAAGAAGTGGAATAGCTTTTCTTACAACTTACACGGAGGATGAAACTGCTGTGTGCGATGTCACTAGCAACTCCATTGCAGAAAGATTTAAGTTAATTGCTACAAAAAGTCATCATGTCTTCTGGGAAAAGCAGCTTATTTTTTTTCTAAATGACTTTAGTAGTTCCAGGCATGGCACTGTACCCAGTGACACTTTGCATAATAATTAATGTAGACTTACTGGAAGGAAATGAGAGGCCTGGAACTTTAAATCAATTCCTTGTTGAAAGACAGTGATGGAATGACAGGAGGGAAAAGCCTGCCAGAAACAACATTACTATCTGTTGCCATCACGACTGCAATTTTACTGCTACTATCTATTGCACAATTAACATTTCTCCCAAATCATTCAAAAACACAAAGCAAATATATCTGATCTTTCAGCTAATGTCCAACATTGATGTGTGCATTTATTTTGGCAATTTTTATGTTGGCTGTTAAATATTATCTGCATTTTTTACAGTCAGCTTGCTTGGTTTCTATGCCTGTTATTATGAACATGACATTTTAATGAAAAAAGATAATTATAACCATAATGCATTTTAAATGATAAAATATTAATAACCATGCATACTTTATTGGGTTAATATGATCTAACACAGTAAGGCAAAAAAACCTCAACAAAATGTAATAATAACACGCAGCTACAATTACATTATATAAACTAAAATTAATGAATTAAAATGAAAATTCACATCTGATACAATTTTGTGCACAGTAGTATGTTATGGAGAATGTGGTAACTATAAGGGCCGGTTCACACTAGGAACCTCACAGGTATGTGCTCTGTGCAATTTACAAGCGGTTCAGTGCATACGATTTCATGCACAGAATGCAGATTTCCCGCACCACATTCTGGTGTGAATGGGCTCTAAGGACTGAATGTAGTACAGACAAATCCAGGCCTGTTCTATGATGTCTGTATCTGAGGCGGTCTGGCATGTCACTGAAAGCCCACAGGTGCATAAGAAAATACAAAGACTCCCAAGTGTACATATACAATGACATAATGACATCTGCATGACCCGATGAGATGATTAAATTAAATGATGGTACATTATTATAGAGAAAGCATAAAAATTATTGTACATCTGTAAGCTGTCCAGATAACATTAAAAGGGAACCCAAACCCACACAATAGTCTACCTAGTACATTTACTTGTCATTTTATAAGCCTCTCTGAGCTTATAATCTATTTAACTGGACACCTGGAAATAGAGTATAGATGAATTATTCAGTAACAGATCCTGAAATAAGAGCTAAAACAAAAAAACGTGTATAATTACAGAGCACAAGTGCAGAATGGATTTTTGTACTTACCATAAAATCATTTTATTGGAGTTCATTGAGAGACACATGATTCGGATATCATTGGCTTATACTAGCATTTACAGGAGGATTTGGACATTGGCAAGCAAAAAAAGTAGCCAGCCTGGTATAATCCCGCACACTCCCAGCATGCCCCAGTTTTGTGGTAAAGCAGTACAGAGAGCAAGACCATAAACACAGAGGGGTGGGACCTGTACCCCTCAACTTATTTTTTTTGGAGGTGCAAAAATCCAAATTCTATATCATTCGTTGAACGACACATGATTTAGTGACTATTGGGCTATCCAAAGCAGTCCAACGGAGAAGTGGGCAACAGCAATAAAACACTATCAAGCCCACACAACAAGTGAAACAGCCTGGAGGACCATACACTCAAAGCTGGCATCAGATGAGGCCATCTCTTGTGAACAGAAGAGTGGCAGCCTTAGAAATCTGTGAAAGTTACCTGATGCCGAAAAACCGAAGAACCACTCACAGATCTGGTAGAGTCTACCTTGACAGGAAAGAGTGGAACACGATCCTTAAGACCTGAAGCTTGAATTATGATCTGTTTTAAATGGTGGAATGAGCTGCTAGTTTTCCTTTGTTGTGACTATCAGGAAAGAAAAAATAAGTCAGTCTTTCTAATGGAAGCAGTGGCTGCAAGGTAGGCACATACAGGTCGAACTACATCCACACAATGAAATTTCCTTATGCTGTACTCTGGCTAGATATAGGGATGGAAGCACAAACTCCTGGTTGAGGTGAGAGGCCAAAACCAAAAGATCAAAAGAATCTTTGGGCCTGAACGCCACCTTGTCCATTTGTAAGAGCAGACGTGGCTCTTTAAAGGACAACGTTGCCAATTCAAACAGATAAGGGGATGGGCATAAGGAACATAACCTTGTGAATAAGCTTGAAAAGGGGAAATACCATGAAACCTTAAAAGGGAGGTTTGTGACATGTCCACAAAACCAGATTTCAAATCCCACAAAGTGACAATGAGGACACGGGGAACCACATGAGAGACACCCTGTACAGAAGTCTTAATCAAGGTGTGGTCGGCAAGACCTCTAGAACAATATCACATTTACTGAGATTTGGCTCTTAATGGTCTTAATGGCCAAATGCTGATCCAGAAATTGCAAAATAGGTCAGGAATATTTTTTGGGAAAACTTCTTTCTTTACACCAAGCAAATTCTTTCTTCCAAGTGCAGTGGTAGACTTTGCAGGAAGTGGATTTCCTAGCTTTTAGCATCATAGAAATTGCAGAGTCAAAAAGACCCCTATTCCATGTCCCTCAAGACTTGTACTCCAACAGTAATGTTATTAAAGGCAGTGACCCTGAAGCAGGATGGTAAATTGGTCCCTGGGGCAGAAGATCTTGACGATCTGAAAGGGCCTAAGTAGCATCTGTCAGGATTAGGTCAGAGTGCCGCATCCGCTTGGGCCAGTCCGCAGCTATGAGGATCAGGGAATGCCTTCTCTCTGGATCCACTTCCAGTGATCCACATTTGTGACACAGTCCCTGGGGTCCATTCCCCTGGATCCAGATGTTTCTGGATGGGAAAGTCTGACTGCCAGTTGTCCATTACCTGGGTTGTAAATGGCAGACAAAGCTGGAACGTGAGGTTCTGCCCTGGACAGAATCCTTTATACCTTTCTTGCCTTAGCAGGAAATCTGATTCCTCCCTGATTGTTGAGATATGTCACTGCTGTGGTGTTTCCTGACTGGATCCTGATCAGATGACCTTCCAGCTAGATGTCCAGCATTGTAGGAACAACCAAATTGCTTGGAGTTCCAGAATGTTGATTGGGACATGGGATTTTGCCAGCATCTAAGTACCCGGCACTGACAATGTGCCTAGCACTCCAAATGCTTTTTGCATACCTGCTCTGCATTTCAGAAAGTTTTCCACATGTTCACTGACAGGAGACTTATGCGAGAAACAGGACAATAAGAAATGAGGCATGCAAGTATACTTATAGCCTCAGCGGTCAGAGGCAGCTTCCAAGGTTTGAATTTGTCCCATTAAATCTTGTATAACTTGAAAAAATCTTCCTGGGGATAGAACCAAGGAAGGGGTCATGCATGATAGAGCTAAGAAAGATTCAAAGGAGTGTGAAGGCCCAAGCAGGGGCCAGCGTTTCAGGCTATTTGTCTCAGGACCTCAACGGCCTACTCATAAAATGAATCTTTAGAGACAGGGCAATATCAGAGGCTGTGCTACAGCTCTACATCTAGAAAACACTCCACAGCTTAACTAACACAGTACACAAAGGTCTGGAAAGCTCCACAATGCGGAACCTGATTGCTAAAGGTCACATTCTATGCAGGCTCCACAATTGTTAGTTCAGCCGGGTGTTACGACTTCCAAAGCTATTGCCAGGGACAATCCAATACAGATAGCTATATAAAAAGCAGCGTGTAGTGAAGTGTTGATTGAAGAAACAAATAATCTTGAAAACAAGATAAGTGGCTGGCAAAAACAGTTAAACTTTTCTCAGTAGAAGAAAGGATGCTATCCTTCTAGGACACTGGCAAAAAACTGAGGTGTGCTGGGAGTGGTAGGGGAAGTAGCAAGCTAGTCACTGTTTTTTTTTTTGTTTGCCAGTGTCTAAATCATCCTGCAGGTGGCAGTATACAATAGTCTCTGAACCCTGTGAAATTCAAAATGCATCAATTATATCCACTCTTTCTTTATTGTGCTACAGAATTTGATATGGACTTTTGTCATACTAGTGCTAGTCACTATGCTCTACTTTGTATAGTTGAAAAACTTGTCAGATACCTAAAGTATACAGGTATACTGTTCTGCTCCATTACTTCAAACTGTAGAATCTGTAATTTATTTACGAAGGTTAGCATGAAAGGGACATTTGTATTACGGGAAAAATAGTTTGTGTTAGTGTTTTTGAGACAGCTTGTGCCTAGAGCAGTTGATATAGGAAGCTTTCTACAAATGAACTATAATACTCAACAAATCATAGTGTAACATTGTAAAGCAAATTTGTCAGCCCACCTAGAAACTTTGCCTGAAAGGATAATGGATGGAGGAAATGTTTCTAAGCATATGGTAAATCTAGATCTGGACTACTGTGTATTCCAGAAACAGTTTTATGGTGTTTGCCATGTCTTTGCTTAAAAGTAAGCCATAATCCATTAATCCTTTCAGTGCCTTGAACAGTCTAACATTTCCTTCAGGAAGAGATTAAGAATTTTAAATCCAAACTTCCAAATCCAATCATCAACAAAGCTTTATGGTGCACATTTAATTCACCAGGCAGATCAGCCTGTGTCAAGAGTTTGAGGATATTTTATTCATTTTTCTCAGCATTTGGGTATCATAATTTTTTCTAGAAAGTAGACCTATCATTTAAATTTAATATCTCGGAACAACATAACAGATGAGATATAAAAACTGGGGTAATTTGGTGCTTCCTTTTCCCAGTTAAAATGTGCCAGGCGTTTTAGTTTTTTTTTTTTTGTGCGTTACATTCCACCCTAAGCCGCATTTCCTCACATACTTCCCAATACAACACCTACCAAGTGCAGGGGTCATTGCAGTGATTACAATGAGTACATTTAATCATTTTTAAAAAAAAACCCTATTGAAACTAAATCAACACGCAACATGTTTATACGGCTAGTAAAGCAGCAAGTAAAACCTGTACACCAAGCTGTGAGAGCAAAAGCAGCATACGTACGGGCACTTATAATTGGACACATGTACAAAGGCAGTGGCATATAAAATAGTGACCATGAGGGCATATCTGTGCATGCTCGCTTTGATACCCAGGCACACCAGGCACCATGGCCTTTATACTTTTTTCCTTTTACAGTCTCCTTTAAAGATATCAGTACCTATTGTAATATAATAGAGGTTTTTAATAGTTATTGATTTACAAGAAACTTAGCAATAGTTTTTATGTTTTCAAGTATGGTAGTATATAGGTAATCACTTATGTGTATATATCTATACATATACTGTATATATCTATAGCTACAGTACTTCTGTATACTCTGTATACTGTGACTTCTGACTCAAATTCCTTATTCTGGAAATGTTATTTGCTCAGAATGGTTAAAACCAGTAATTTCATAGTCAATATATATGGCTGGAAGACAAAAGACAAAAGTAGAGCTCACCCCAGGCAGAGGACAGAGCGCCTGGGAAAAGAGGACTGTCGCTTCCAGGAACTTCAAATTATTTTACAGGCTCCCCTGGACTTGAATAATGCTATGTTTATCTATTTTATCATCTGTAATACATTTTTAATTTATTTTATTATTATACTATTTTTGAGTTGTTTGAATTATTGCACCACATCTACATATCTGAAAGGTTAAACATAGGAACCTGTCAACAAACAAATAATAAATAGTAATGTTTCACCCTTTATTACACCAATTTTATATTATACTTTATATTGCACAATGTGGTTCCTACATGAGATGTGCATGTAAAATTCTTATGCCCCGTACACACGGTTGGATTCTCCGATGGAAAATGTCCGATCGGAGCGTGTTGTCGGAAATCCCGACCGTGTGTGGGCTCCATCGGACATTTTCCATCGGATTTTCCGACACACAAAGTTTGAGAGCAGGAGATAAAATTTTCCGACAACAAAATCCGATAGCGTCAATTCCGACCGTGTGTGGCCTGTTCCGACACACAAAGTGCCACGCATGCTCAGAAGAAATTCCGACAGGGAACAGCTCGGTCTGGTAAACTTAGCGTTCGCAATGGATACAGCACTTTCGTCATGCTGCAATGTTAAAAATGGTTTAATACAGCGCACTCTCTTCTTCTTTATAATGTGACAAGAATTAAGTAGTTTTGCTGCTCATATTCACAGACACTTCTCACAAACTTATTTTTGTGTTTTTTTCTTGGGATTCCCGGAATATATTGTTATTTGTCACATCTGACAGAATTTTTTTTTTTTTTTTCTTTTTTTTGTGATTTAAAGCCATTTTTGGTTTAGATTTTATGTTTGTATTTTTTCCAAGGCTGATCTTTGTTTAATGTTATTTTTAGTTTTACTCCAGACTATTTTTGTGTGTGTTTTGTGTGTCAAGTTACCACAACACCATTGATATCTTTTATTATTTAATCTCAAGGAAATTGTTTGTTGTTGGTGTCCCTTGTTAATTTCACATTGTATTTTTGAAATGTACCTGAATCCTCACAAACCAACTGTCCTTTTTGAAGTCAAACACACATAGGCAAGTATAATTCAAAACAAAATTCCTTTATTAAGGGCTCAGAACCAAACAAAGAGGGAGGCAACACTGGATAAACATGAGAAATTAGCGAAGCCTGGGACCCCCAGGGCAGACATCAATTCTTGACCATCAAAATTGGTGGCCTGAGGAGTCCTAATGTAAGGGAGGCCAGTCTGGTCCAGAAGTCCCAGAGATCCGGAAAGCAGCAGATAACATCTGTGTCCCCAGGCTGTGGTACCACAAGAGGCTGCATCTTTTGGCCGACCAGACTGGATCCAGGGTCCTCACTTTCTGGTCTTCCTTCCACGCTTCCTTCCGGGCTGTGGCTGTGCTGTTGGAGATGTGGCAGGAGGAGGAGTAGGACCTGGAGGAGGAGGAGGACTGGGAGGACCTGGAGGAGGAGGAGGAGAAGGAGGAGGAGGACCTGCAGGAGGAGGAGGAGGACCATCTGTGAGTTCGCAAAGGTGTGTCTGAGATGTAATTTGGCCCCTCATACCTTTATTAAGAGCCTCCAATATGAGCGACTCACACATGAGTTGTTGTCCCTCCTCCATCCTCTGCATTTTAGAGGCAATGATGGCAGCAATGTCCTCCTCCACGGTGTGCGGTGCTCCCAGGACCTCTGTAGCCCTCCAAAAGAGGCCTATGGCAGCCTCCTCTAGGGCACTCCTCCTCCTGCCACTTTCTCTTTCCAGGTGTTGGGGAGGGACCAGCATATCAGGCAGCCGGCTCGGCCCGGCCACCTCCTGGCTGAGACTTCCCTGTGTATGAAAAAGGGACATGGTTTTAGTTTTTGATTCATCAATCACAATCCTAAATTAGTACTCCAAACTAACATCTAGTTAACATCATTGATTGGACAACCAGCAATATTTAGAGGAATGCTATACCTGGCTCAAGCTGGGTTCCTCCACATGTTGTTGCCTGGAAGGCCCAGGTTGGGCGTCAGAAGCCTCAGCCGGGGAGGAAGGAAGCGTGGAAGGAAGACTGGAGAGGGATGGCCTGGGTTCAGTCTGGCCTGCCAGAAAATGCAGCCTGTCATAGTACCACATCCTGGGGACATAGATGTTATCTGCTGCTCCAAATCTCTGCGAATCCTGGACTTTCTGGCGCTCCCTTACATATGTGCTCCTCAGGCCACCAATTAAGATCTTCAAATATGTGATGTCTGCCGTGGGGATCACCTTCTTCACAATTTCCAACAATTTATCCAGTGCTGCCTTCCTCTTTGTTTGGTTCTTGTAATGTGGGTTGTTGATCTCCCACAGACATGGCAGCTCCCTTAACATACCAATGAATAGTGACATGAAGTCATTATCTTTTAATAAGATATCCATGTTCACTGCAAGACACAACACAAGACAAAGCCTAATGTCAGACAAAACTCTCCTAATCTTGTTACAATATAGGCCTCAATCTAGAAGCAGTATAGACACAAGTTTGTCTCTTACCTTCGTTCTTACGATCGGCGCGTCCAATGCTCCTTCGTCCGCTCACAGATCGTACGTACTACGCACGCGTGTTACGCTTTATACACACTGCGCATGCGTGTAACTCCGCCCGCCCCTGACGTTCTTTGTAGTCTATTCCCTGCCCCTTTTCGTTCGGCGCAGTGGGTGAAGAGCACGTGGCGGAGTCAGAGCAGGTGCCTGCTAATTATAGCAACGAGGAGGAGGAGGAGGAAAGCCTGGATCCGGACACGTCCCGATCCAGAAGGAGACGATTTAAGGCCACAAATATGTCCTTTGGGGAGATGTTGGAGATGGTGGACATCCTGAAGAAGGCCGACTATGACGGGAAGTATGGGCCTTACCCCAACCCCAATATCAGAAAGGCCAAGATCATTGCAAAAGTGGTCAAAAGTCTGCACACGAATTTCGGGGTACGACGATCAAAAGATCAGCTCAGGAAGCGGTGGTCGGACCTAAAATTAAGAGAGCCCGAGCAGTACCGAAAGATCCGAAGAGTGCTGCAAAAAAGTAAGTAGTTGTGCTGTGTTCCTATTCTTTTTGTCTTTATTACGTTCGTGCTGCTCCATATGCTTTTCTTAATTGTACAGTTTAAAATGTCAATTTTAATGTTCATGGGCCCATTATTCGTTCGTATCAAACATTTTTTTTTTTGCCCTCTAAAACACCATTGTTTAGGCCATATGCATTTTCCTACATTTTTTAGGGCCTACTTGGATGCAAAATATTTGGTTGTGTAGATGGGTTTGTTACTAGAATGAAATGCAAACTAGATTCTGTGTAAGGAGAGGACACTGAGCAGCTGTTTTCACATCTGGACGCTGGAGCACTAGTGTGGGACACAAGAACACCATTTTTATTAGGGGGGGCACACAGGTGCTCCAGTGTATACTATAGGGGGGTCTCCATCTGTGAAGCTTGTACTAAACAGGTAAAGTATTGCAGGTTGACAAAGGACAATAAACAAGCGACATCTTGGAACTCTGCTAAAATTGACAATTGTACCCCACTTCCAAGCAATGTTTCCTATTTATAGTTCTGCCCTCAAATCACTGTGTGCTAATTATACCCTTTTTGTTTTACATAGGGGAGAAAAGACTCGGAGGACACCCCTCATCCGAGGAGACCAGAGACCCCCCACCTGTGGAAGAAGGTGAAATACCCCCAACCCAAGTGGCGCAGGAGGAGGAAGAGTGTCTGCGACCACAGACTCAGGTAAGAGATGGATGCTGGCAGATTTATGATACCTGTTTTTGTTTGTTTTCTCTCTTTTTAGGTGATCGTGTTGTTAGGGATCGAGATCCGTTCACATCAGAAAGTGCCCAGATGCTGATCGGGGAGATCATGGGGTGTAATTTAGAATTGGAGAACCTCAAGTCAAAAATCAATGATGTGATTAAAAAAAATAATAACATCATTGATGTTTTGGGGCGAATTTAATACCCCACAAAATCACTTTTGTTTGGTACAATGTTTAAAATATTTTTGAAATGTTTCGAAAAGCCAAATTTGGAGGATGCACACAGTGTGCCAACATGTGCTATCTGCCATCACGGGAGATCAATGGACGCGTTTTGGGGGTGCAACCCCTTCCTCAATAATAAAGTAGCGGTGAGGAAGGGCTTGCTCCCCCAAAACACGTCCCTTGATCCCACGTGATGGCAGCTAGCACATGTTGACATTCGTAAATTGGTGTGCATCTTCCAAATTTGGCTTTTCAAGGGGTGATTTGACCCCATCTGAACGCAATATCAAACACAGTTCCTAAATACTCATGTCTGATATTGCCTTCAGGTTTTACCATATGTGAACTTTGTAAGTTCAAGTTTTTTGTCTTTCTTGTTGGTTTTACACAGGCCTGTTTTATCGTAAATGGACATTTCTATTTTTGATAATGCCACCCCAAAAATTGTTATACAACAAACATGTTGGTTTGTTTTAAAAACCGTTTTTAAATGCACATGTGATTGTGCAGGTATTAAAAAGTTTGTTAATCAAGAATGTGTGGATTATTGTCTCAACCCTACAACACTTTTGTGGTAATGTAATTGCTGTTTTCGTAGAAAATGGTGGTTATTTCCTAAGGGCAAATCCTCTTTGCACTACAAGAGCATTTTCATTGCAGTTTCAAGAGCACTTGTAGTATAAATAGTGTATACGCCTTTAGTATATAACAGCCAACAGTGCTTTGTATAAGGTTACACAATCACGCCATTTTCACGACTCCACACATTGCTGTCAGGGTCAGCTAAAACAAACACAAGCAGTAAATGTCCACAAAGAATTTTTTTGTTTTTTTGTTTTATTGGAAAAAGGCTTCACAAATTTGAAGGCATATTGATGGCCCCCCTACCCGCAAAGAACTCCAGGTATCGTAACCGAACATCATGGGCACTCAGGGAGGGCAAGCCAGGACGGCCGCTTTCAAGCGCCGTCAGTGTTTCAGGTATCACTCCGGCCTCAGGCCCAACTGAGCCAGCATAGTTGGCCGAATGTTTCCTTAAAAAGTTATGGAGAATACAGCACGCCAGTATAATATGGTTCAGTTTATACTCCGCCATATGGATAGGTGTCAGAAATAGGCGGAACTGGCTGGCCAGGATTCCAAATGTGTTCTCCACCACTCTTCGGGCTCTGGCCAGCCGGTAATTAAAAACCCTCTGTTCCGGGGTGAGGGTCCTCATCGGGAATGGCCGCATCAGGTGGTCCCCCAGCGCAAACGCTTCATCAGCAACGAACACAAATGGGAGTCCTTCCACATTGTCCTCTGGAGCTGGCAAGTCCAAGCTGCCATTCTGAAGACGCCTGTAGAACTCCGTCTGGGCGATGACTCCACCATCGGACATCCGGCCATTCTTCCCCACGTCCACATACAAGAAGTCGTAATTAGCCGACACCACCGCCAACATCACAATACTATTGAACCCCTTATAGTTGAAATAGTACGACCTCGAGTTGGGTGGTGGGATGATGTGGACATGTTTCCCATCAATTGCCCCTCTGCAGTTAGGAAAGTCCCACCGCTGGGCAAAGTGGGAGGCCACAGTCTGCCATTCCTGTGGCGTGGAAGGAAACTGTTGAGGAAAAAAAAAAAAACAATTACTATTTTTGCTCAGAAACATGTCAAGCAGATTAGGCACAAACATTCTGGGGCAACCTCCAGATAGCATTTATTAAGGGGAATTTAACAACACCAAAGTATAAGGTACACCTATCATATCCCCCCCCCCCCCTCTCATGGGCCATTTCGAGCATTATGGGGGGGTGGAAATCTTGGACAGGTAACCCTCTTCACTTCAGAGAGATGAATGCCTAAATACAGGGTATTACTTGGAACAGCCCCTCAGTTACACTATTGGCAGCCCACTGGACAGGTAAGAAGTGTCCGAATACAAAGATATAAATACACATTGTACACATTTGAGCACATTTGAACATTCTGCTATTACCTGACACAAGATAATAATAGTATCTTAAAAATTCAAACAGTACCATTGGAAAGTATACAGGCAGGCCCTTGCACTACATGCTTTGGGGAATTCACCCATAAATCAGAGCACAAAAGAGATGGGTATAGTGTGTATGGCTTTGGCAAAGTCAGCAGATAGATGATTGAGGATAGATAGAGAATTGGTATCAGCTGACTTAGCAGTTGGGGGAGGGAGGGTTAAAAATGATTTGGGGACACCACAAAAAAAGCCTCTGCCACTCTGCCTGAATTTAAAGCTAAAATAACATTTCAAAACATTTTAGGGGGTGTTTGGGGTAAAGCACTACTATGGAGCTGATAAAATACATTGTTAAGTGACTACATGAGGTGAATATAGGGCCAGGAGAGACCATGCTGGGGAGGTTATTGAAGGACAATCTGTATGAAGGCCCTAAAAAATTAATTACATAAAAATCCAGCATGCATGAGGACAAAGGGGACATTCACAGCATATTCCAATCATGGTAATTAGGGAATGAGGAAAGAAATACAATATATTAGCACACATTAAATACAATGAAATGTGATATTAAAGGATAAAAATCTTACCTTCATATACTCCTTCTGCAGGACCTGTATGATGGCAGAACAGGTCTCTGGGATGATGATACCCAGAGCCTGGGGGGAGATGCCTGTCGAGAACTTCAAGTCCTGCAGACTTCTCCCTGTCGCCAAATACCACAGGGTAGCGACCAACCTCTGCTCCGGAGTGATGGCTTGCCTCATGCAGGTATCCTGCCTGCTAATATAAGGGGTCTGCGAAGCCAGCAGACGGTGAAATACGGGGTCCGTCATCCTGAGAAAGCTCCTGAAATCATCAGGATTATTCTCACGGATCTCAAGGAGCAAAGGCATATGAGAGAACTGGTCACGCTGAAGCAACCAATTCTTGGTCCATGAACTCCTCCCCACCCTGTTCATGGACTGGACTTGTGTCAAGGTCAGGACCCCAACACCAAGCCTCCGCACAGCACGAACTCTACGAGGAGTACCCATACGCAACATGGCTAGAAAACGGTCGGCTGCTCAGAACGAAGTAACAGAACGCACTGAAGAACAGCAAGGCCTGTGAAGAGCGACCTGAAAAACAGTAACGAACGAACAAGAATACAATGACTAAAAGTCACGCGGAACTTGCTTGCACGCACTGAAGAGCAGATACAAACCCACAAGCACAAACTGAACGTCAGAAAACGATCTGAAAACCACGAGTCTGAAAAAGCGCCAATCGTCTCTCACCAAACTTTTACTAACACGAGATTAGCAAAAGGAGCCCAAAGGGTGACGCGCTTGGTTCTGAACTGGCCTTTTCTAGTCTCATCGTACGTGCTTGACGTCACCGCGTTGTTGGCGATCGGAAATTCCGACAACTTTGTGCGACCGTGTGTACACAAAACAAGTTTGAGCCAACATCCGTCGGAAAAAATCCTAGGAATTTGTTGTCGGAATGTCCGAACAAAGTCCGACCGTATGTATGGGGCATTACAGTGGTTGGATAGTCCAAAAAAAAAAAAATTCACATTTTAATTCTGTCCAACCAACAGTTTGGTCAGTGAAATATGCTTCTAAAACGCGTGTAATGCATGTAAATATGCTCAAAAACTCTCAAATAAAACATCTGAAAATGCCTGAAGGTCTCTGCTCAGGTGTGAATGCCATCTTAGAATCTGGATCGGACGCTCCATTGCTGTTGTCAATTAATGCATCACATACACATTGTAGCCTGTCTGTGCATGTCTGTGTGCATCGTGGGAGCATACCACACATTTATTAAATTCAATTTATATACCCTGGTGCCTGTTCAGTGTGTCTACACTTATCATGGGTGAATGGTAAATGCCGTGAGGATACAATATGGTTGTCCATAAATGATGGATGCACTTGCATATTCACATAACCTTTAGTAAGCCAGGCCTATATCCATTTAGATGGATGCAGTCACTGTCCGACCAACAATTTTACAAGGTGGTGCCAAAAGGTTCACCCATGGCTTGAATTTTGGAGAGTTCTGCAGGAAACATAAGAAATTCAAGTGGTCTGTTTCCAGTAAAATGCAAACACTTACATGCATATAATGTACTAATTGGACATCTAAAACTAACCTGGGCTAAGCTGAAAAGGATGGAGGAGGGCTACAGAACCAAGGCAAAAAAAAACAAAAACAAAAGTCTGATCTCAGATTTAGATATGTGTGTGTGTCTGTGTCTGTGTCTGTATACTGTGTGGGTGTGACCATATGTATGTTTTAACTAATACTCTCAAGTACTGGTCAAGCATTGGTCCTCTAATGAAACGTCTTGGAGCACAAGCAAGTGACTCAGATATCTTTGAATGTTTCATGCATCAGTGGAGTTGCATAGGGTGATTGAGTTGGCCCTAGTGAAATTAATGACAGACTATTGTACTCAGAAAAGTCTTTGCCCAGCCTAGGTGTGCAGCTAAAAGATCTGCTTGAATAAGAATTTCTGACATAACATGTTTGCCTTGATAACACTTGTATTAAGTTTTACATCAGTAAGATGATTGACTAGTGAAACACTTGATGGAACATTAAGTGCATTGTTGAACTCAGCCCAGCATATTATATATGCTGGTTTATGGTTAATTATCATGCACATTGAAATATGGAGCATGAGTACATTATTTATGTGCACTTTGCCGGTGCTAAGATTTCTCTTGGCCTAGAGCATGTTTCTTGCATTAATTTGAAAATAATTATTACAAATCTCAATCTAACCATACGTGGCCTGTCAGCACCACTCGGCTCAACAAAATTAGATTGAAAAAATGGAAGGAGGCAGGTGAAAAATTGTTGACCAAACATTGGCTGCAGTCACTGTTCAGGTATTCAGACAGTGGCGGATGACACAATAGCCATCAGTGCAGGTTACTCTATCCATGCCACACATGTATACCTAGCCTAAATGTGCTTTGTGTACCTGTCTTGTTGTGCTAATAATGAATGTGACAAACAAATGAATGCATTGATTCATGATGAAGATGAAATGTCAGAAAAATGCCGGCGTTATAGCAACTGTGGGTGAAACACTAAAGTAAATCAGTGTTTTAATTTCTGCAGACATTACATTTGGTAAGATAATGTCAAACAGCAAAATGAACCATTTTGATTTGCAAAATACAATGTCTATATTATCAGCAACTAACAGCTTTGATTCTTATCATGCTGGATCTTTCATGAAAAGGTTGTCATAGACAGTTGATGTCATCTAGTTATAGTTTCAGCAGGACCGATTAACAGTCAGACTGTCTGGGACAGAGCGCACAGACACATGCATACCACCAGCATCAGGGCAAAAATCTGAAGGGTTTGTGGATGCCATGTTGCTCCTTCTTTAAAAGCATACTTAAAATGGGGGAATCTGCCAGTCATCTCCACCCTCACATGGTCATAGAATATGAATGTATGTGCAGGATAACATGTAAATATCTAAGGGAAAGACCTTGTGTCATTTCCTAACATCTAATTACCTCTGAATGTCTAAAGCTGAGCACATATGAATATTGAAGCAAAAAGCTCTTTGAACTATTATTATACTGTATATATTTTTTAACCTTAAGTGCACAACTGCTAAGAAACATGCATGTGCAATACTTCCAGTCAATTATCCCTCACAGTGATCACAGTACTCCCCCGACAATGGATATGTACAGAGTAACTTACTCTATATATATATATTTTGGACAGTCACCCTTGTAACCATCAATGATTGGGGACTATAATTGTTATAAATAGGACGAACCTTATATGCCCCTATTCTTCTCTTTATTCAGACCCTGAAATGGATGGGTTGTGAGTATTACAAGAGTGTGCCAGGAACTTATTCTATTTTGGCTACTGACCCATCCTCTTTGGGAGCTATTATACCCTTGCAACCACTTGATATTGCATGCACAACAATTTCACAGGATATATATATCACCTAAAGAGAAGGTACCATCATTCCACCATTAAATTTCCACACCAACATTGTACTACTGTGGGATTTTTTTTAGGTACCTATTAAACAAAACTAAATGTACAAAATAAAAAAAAACATATTTGTCTACTCATAAATTTATTTAAAATAACACATAGAAGCTTGTACAGCACTTGGCGCCAAACTAAAGTTGTTAGCATATCCCCTTTAACTTGTCATCCCTCTTACATATTATCATATACTTAAAATGTACAAAACCATCCAAACAGATCTTCAATACAGGCAAAGAGGGAAATAAGGAATTGATCTTGACGCGTTTAATGAGCTAAGTTAGCCACTTCGTCAGGACACTAACGGAGTGTGTATGTTTTGCAATGTAACATCAAGACCGAGCTAGCCATAATTTAAACCAGCATATGGATGGCATTTTTCCCAAGGATGCCCAAGGTGGATCAAACTGACCTTACAGAATACCAAGGACAGCTACAATGTTATCAGAAATTGTAGGGTATTGGTAGCAAATTAAACTGTCTTAAAATGTATTCTAGCTGACCACTCCACTGTTTGGCCACATTTTCTATGTGATCATCAACTATAGTCAATAGTTCACATAGGATGCCAGTAGTCGGATGTGCACCATGCTTGCGGGTCACAATTGTTACATCGCTGTAGATGTTCTCCTATACTTCTCGATAAAGCAAATTAAGTTCTGAGAAATGTATTGAATACTATTCCCAAAATACTGTTATTTACCAGCGGCTTCTGAAAGAACAATCTGTTCAGAATTATAAGGTTGCAAAAGAAAAAACTGCGCTATTGAATACATTGAATAGGTGCCAAGCTTCAGCTTAAAGTGATATACAACAACAACAGTACACGTAAAAAGAAGAAGCTGCGCTAATAATGAATTGATAAAAATAACCTGTGAATAAACACATTAAATGCGTGTGTCACAAACACAGTGAAAAGTGCAACAAAATTGTCCACCTATGATCAAACACTAATAAAGTGATAACAAAATATATATATCATAATGAACAGTGAAAAATGGAATGGAGTAAATCCCAAGTACACCACATAAATTATATTTTGAAATAAACTATATGGTGAAAATAGTTGGGACAAAAATCTGGACAAATAAATATGAAAACAGTCTATATCATCAACGTTGAAGACGATGGAACATTGCAACACCCAGTGACGAGTCTTCAGGGGACACAAACTGTGAATCCACCACCACACAGAGTTAAGGCTTACCAGCTATACAAGCTAGATTAGCTTGTCACCCAAACCTGGGTATTGCGATCTCCCGCTGCTGTAAGGGGCTTGTAGGTAGGACGTTCACCGAATCCCAGCCCAGATAAGATAGCGGTCCGCGTGTGTCAGTGTTAACCAACACTCTCCACTTGAGAGACTTGCTGCTGTACCCGGGCTGGAAAACGATCTCAATAGATCTATGTGGCCCAGAAAGAAAAACAAAAAAACCTTGCCATCGGTAAAACCAGATGATTTATTCAAGAAAAAGATTGGTCAGCAAACATAGGACTCAACAGGAAAAGTTAAAACAGGAAAAACACGCCCGTGCAAAGCGGGACGTGACAAAAGCGCGGTGACGTCAGTACGTCTTTCACCCATTGGGACGTGACAAAGGCTGTGACTCAATATTCTCTTGTTGCATTTGTTGCTAATCAGAGTTTTTTTTCCCCTAAGCATTTTATTCTGTTTATTGCTATTTTTTCCCCCTTATTCTTTCAGTAGTGTATTATTTTTTCAAGACACATAAAAACAAACTTTAAATGCACTACTTTTACATAGGCCCACATTGCCCAGTGCTGTATCCTTGATGTATAACATTATAAGAACCATTCTAGATGATTTTATCAGTTCTGGGTCAAGGCACATATGCTGTTTAAGAGCAACTGTATGCAATTAACTGGGGCCTTGACTTTGTTTTGCTTCAAAGAGTATTTCCAGCTTTAATGATGAAGCGTGTGCTTTAAAAAGGTCATGAAAATCTTGCAGTAACGGCAAAACAATGGTTCACAGAACTTGAGTAAGTAAACATTCATGTAAGAAGAAAAAAATGTTTGGAGAGAGCTTTCAGAATGCCTCTGTGTAGCCCAGCTGCTATCAAAAGTAGTTCGTTTCAACAGATGTCAAGATAAATAGAGATCTTAATGAATAAACCTTCATTGTGACAATTTCATAATGTAAGAGTATTGCCTACTTCAGAAATTGTACGTTCATAATGTGTTTGGTTGAGTTGAATAAATAATAATATATGTTTTATGGTACATTACATGTATATACAGTAATTCTAGTTTTTTAAGCGAAGAGTTAAACCTGAGGTATACTCTTAGGGGCCTGTTTATTAAGACTGACAGAATAATTGCTTTTCATTTAGATAAATCATAAAGAAAACCACAGAAGGCCCTAGCAGTTTGATGATTGATGCCTCCTCAGTATTCTCCATAAGACTTTTGCTTGTACGGCCTTTTTTGTAATTTTACTATAAGATCAGATTAAGCTTGTATATTGTACTAGAACTTCAAACAAGTAGTTTGATCCAGGCTGGATCCTTTTAATTATTAACAATAAAATATGTCTCTGATCCTCCTGAATACAATATATTGATTTATACCACAGTTGTTTATGTCAGAAGTAGGATTCAAAACCATAATGTATTCCTAGGCAGATGGACTTGAGTTTTCTGAAAGGTAAATTTATGTGCTTACTGAAGAAGAACAACATTGTTCACATCTAGGCCGTCCATTCTGGTTTTAAGTACATAAAGCACATTATGCTTTCTTACACATTTAAGCAAATACTTTCACACTAATAACACAACTTTGGCACTACAATATATTGACAAAAAAAAATACTGTTGGAATTATGTATCAATGACAGACATACTGCTGGCCCTATAGAGCCTTTTGCAGTAAATATTCCTGTTTCTATGTTCTACTCATACCCAGGAGAATTAATTCATGATACCAAGTGAAAATTACTTTCAGAGGGCAGCATGGTAGGGGTGGCAAGAACAAAGGCTTTCTAACAAACAAACAAGCATATGTGTTACTCTGAAACATTATGGGGGCTAATATAAATTCCCTGTGCAAATGTCTCAAGCATTTGCATAGCCGTCATAAATAACCCCTGTAATTTGTGTAATATGTTTACTTCCTTTTATTGTAGCTGCATCTAATGGCCATACTGCAGTATTTTTCTGAAATACCCCTAATAGGAAAATACTACATTAAGTCCACTAAATGGATCTGATGATCTTAGGAAGCAAACATGTTACACAGATTATCGGGATTATTCGTGATGATTGTGTGAATGTTTGAGACATTCACACATCAAACTTTAATAAATACATTCCTGTGCATTTGCTGTAGTTAATAAACTGGAGGTTTTGACCATGAAACATTAGTTATGCCATGGAGAAATTGTTTATTTTTTTAGAACTGATGTTCTTTCTTAGTTCATAGGCAACATAAAACAATTGGGCATGGCTGCTCACAACCATTGAAGGTGTGAAATGTTTAAAGCTAAACTCCAGCCCTTCTTTCAGGCTTGCACAGTTGCACAGGCTCCTCTCTTGTACTAAAATACTTACTCTGATTTCACCGATGCCCACCTCATTTCCTATCTGGCCCTTTTCTCCCCTGTGTGACCATTCCTAGTCCACTTCTTTCAATCATTGGATTTCAGTTCTTTCAATCATGGAGGTTTTAGCATCCACATTAGGCATGTAAAAAACAGGTTTTATTTAATAATTAAACTAGCATGTTGCTGTGGGAGTAAGGAGGTACCAGGGATGGAAAATACTGAATAAGCTGATTTAACTTTAAAAGTTTGTACTTTCTGATGACTGTAGTGCATTGCTTGATGTACTAGTATCCCATTGCTTGCCCACAACACAATAGTCACAGGAGACCTGCAACATTTAAAATAGTATTGAAGTGTTTGTAGACTCTTACATATACCCATTGAAGTGTGAAACACAGAGATGAAACAAATCCAGCTACATAATTTATACCTGTTTGCAGTCTTCTCTCCTCTACATTTGTTCAAATTGCAGAATTTACAACTTGTCTGAGCATTCAGAAAGCAGGGGGCAGAAAGTTGAAGTTACACTCTGCAGAGCTTGGTGAGGAGAGCTGAGAGCTGATTGGAGGGAAGGAACACCCCCTCCCCTATTTGCACAGTACATAGGAACAGAGCTAAGGCTTTCAATTGCAGGCTTTATGCTGGAGCTCCTCCCTTGTCACCTTTTTTCTCTTGGGCTCAGGAAAACCTGTCAGAAGTGCCTCGTGCAGATAACCGAGCAAGGAGGCAGAAGCCAGAAATGACATGTAGTGCTCTGGATAGGGACTAGTACACGCTATTTTCATATCAGAGGTTTACAACCACTTTAAGGTTGTAACTAACCTGAAGAGCACAGAGTGCCTAGTTCACATTTAAGCTGGCCTTACACTTGTAGAATTTTGTTAGAAAATTGCCCATTTAGAACATTAATTCAAATATGTATTTAGTTAAAGGTGGTGATTCAACAATTGACAACATTAACAAAAAACAAAAAAAGAGAAACAAAGAACAAGAATGAAAAATCTTATTGAATTTAATAGATTAATTTGCTCCCAGGTGAGAAAAATCTTTTCTAGTCTTAGGCACATGCACTTGTGAAGGTAATCTGGAAGTAGAACATTTGTCCTATGAAAATCAAGACATTGGCATGGTAAAAACTAGTAAATCCATAAAGGCACCATCGAATGATCAGATGAGCGATTTTTATATTTTTTTTGTGCAAATGTTCAAAAAGTGTATTCTGAATCCAAAAGTTTATTACATATATAAAAGTAATTATAGTAAACAGTTATGAAGCCATGTGTGATGCACAGTGATAGTGACATAATGATAATTCATCATGTGTAATTTACCAACTACGTTGAAACGATTACAATCACATAAAGCAAATCAACTGTCACAGCTGTTACAACTTCTAATTTCTTACAATTTCTTAGAAATATGTATCTTAGATAATTAAAATCTCACAAATACTGTGAAAAATGTATATAGACACTTGCAGATGCGTTAATTCTTAAAGAGTTGGGACCACGCCACTAGACACATCTGTTCTGCCTGGTCCATTTCCCTAGTGCAGATCTATGAGCTACTATTCTGCACAGTGATTCTGTTTGGAACATTGTGCACATTTATACAGCAATACACTTTTAACTATTCCATACCAAACAAATTTTATATATATATATATATATATATATATATATATATATATATATATATATATATATATATTTATTTAAAATTTACTGTGTCTGCATGTATGCATTTCATATATACTTCAAAGTGATTCTGTAACTTAAAATAAAGCTGCTAGCAGTTGCACAGTTGCAAAGGGGCTGCTTTACTAAAACTGGAGAGTGCATTTGGTGCAGCTGTGCATTGTAGCCAATCAGCTTCAGCTTGATTGATTAAAGTAGAACTATTGGCAAAACTTTTTTTTTTTTCATTTTGAATAGCGCAAATAGGGGTTATAACCCCTGTCAGATTTTTTTTTTCACCATCTGTGTCCCATTGCAGAGATTTCCCTTCACTTCCTGTCCCTAGCCAAACAGGAAGTGAGAGGAAATCCCTGCAAATTAAATTTAGATTTGCTTGGGGGACGCCAGATCACCAGAACTAGTGTCCCCATTGGAAGATTTCTCCTCTATTACTTTTCAGGAGACAGCCCAAAATTTGGGATTTTCTTTTACTTTCACTTTCAATGATAATGGTAAACATGACAAATAGAGAGGGTAAATCTCCCTAATGGGGGCTCAGACAACAAAAAAAAAGACAGGTGTTTTAATCCCTCTGCACTCTATCCAAAACTAAAAAAAAAGTTTTATCTTTAGTTATACTTTAAGCATTGACAATACAACCTTGAAGCTGATTGGTTTCTATTCAGAGCTGCACCAGATTTTGCACTCTCAAGTTTTAGTAAATCAACCCCATTGAGTCTTTCTGCTTATATTCAATGTTTAACCCATGTGAACATCAGTTGTGCCCCAAAAACCTAGAAAATATGCAGTCATGAACATCAAAATATGAGAAACTTTGTACTAGAGATGTATAGTAACTACCGTATTTATCGGCGTATAACACGCGCCGGCGTATAACACACACCCCAAGTTTAGGAGGGAATTTTAAGGAAAAAAAACTTTTAGAAGGGAAGTTTAAGGAAAAAAAACTTACATTAAAATGCCCATCAATGCAGCCTTATCTGTCCATCTGCAGCCTTTTCAGTGTCAGTGCAGCCTTGCCCCAGTGCAGTCTTGTCAGTGCAGCTTTGTCAGTGCAGCCTTGTCAGTGCAGCCTTGCCCCAGTACAGGTGCAGCCTTGTCAGTGCAGCTTTGCCCCAGTACAGGTGCAGCCTTGTCAGTGCAGCTTTGCCCCAGTGCAGGTGCAGCCTTGCCCCAGTGCAGCTTTGTTAGTGCAGGTTTGCCCCATGTACAGGTGCAGCCATGTCAGTGCAGCTTTGTGCACTCGGTGTAGATTTAAATATGGCGCCGAGACTGCAGGGAGCCGAGATACACATACCCGAGCGTTCTCGGCTTTTTTCTGCGCCGCCGTCACGCCCAGTCCCGCCCCTGGACCTGTGTTATGTCCATCATAGGGCGGGACTGGGCGTGACTGTGAGCGGCGCCGAAAAAAGCCAAGAACACTCGGGTATGTGTATCTCGACTCCCTGCAGTCTCGGCGCCATATTTAAATCTACCCACGGCTGTGTATGTCGGCGGCGACCGCGGCAATTGCCCCGATCGCTCCGATGACACAGAAATCGGCGGGGATCAGCCTATAACACGCACCCACGATTTTCCCCTGATTTTCAGGGGAAAAAAGTGCGTGTTATATGCCGATAAATACGGTATATTGTATTTTAGAAAATAAATTACATTTGCTATTAAAACGTGGCAGTTTTATCTGAAATAATTATTAGTGCAGGTGTTGCTCATCAAAGATAATTAAGACTAATGCTTTAGTGCATGAAATTGAGTTCCATACATGTCTGACTGCAAAATGAAATTGACAAAATCACGTATAATGAAGTACAAGAACATCACATTGTCTTACTTAATATGAGGGCTCCTCACATCTATGTGCAAACGGTAACATACAAATCTACCACCATTGGTACAACAAAGTACAGGTAAAACTTGCAATGAGTTTCCATGTCAAAGTGGCTCTAAAGAAGTGGTTCTCAACCTGGGGGTCGGGACCCCCTCAGGGTTCGAAGGATGATTTGCCAGGGGTCACCGAATCTTAGGCTGTTCCTAAATCCCGCACCGCTCTCCTTGCCTTTTTGTGGCTACCCAGCTGGGCTGTTCCTGGAGCCTGCGGCCGCCCACTCAGCCTCTTCGCAGCCGCCCAATCAGTTCACAGCATGGGTGGGGGGCAGAGACTAGAGGTCAGTTGACTGGTGAGGAATGTGAAGTGGGAGGGGCCGGAGGAGACCCTATCTCCTGATTATGGCATAGGTGTCTCTGCTACAAGACACCACAAAGTCGGAAACACAGTGAAGCCGGAGACACAGTGAGTAACACTACCTGTGATTATGTTGTGTTGCCATTAAAAGTCCCCACTACAGTTCTCAGATCAGCAGATGACCTCGATCAAGAGCACCTAAGTTGGCTGATCAGAACTCCCCCCAGCACTGCCACTCACCCCATTCCTCCACCACCCACCAAGGAGTCTGAGAATGAATAAAAATAGAGAATACGTGGAAGGGGGAGGAAAAGAGGAGGTGGAGCAAAGAAAAAGGGAGAGAAAGAATAAGAGAAAGAACAAGAAAGACGGCTAGAGAGAAGGATGGGGGAAAAAACAAGAAATTAGGATAGAGAGAGATAAAAGGGAAAGAAAGGAGAACAAAGAGAAAAAGTGGTACATCCTGAAATGTACCCTACGGGGTTTTAATACTGTACGAGTGGAAGGGACTCAGGGAGCGCTAAATGTCCGTGGGTTAGGGGCACAAATGACTTGTCCTGCCTTGCGTGCTGACAATCCACGCTATGAAAATAATTTTACTGTTAGGGGTCCCCGAAATTTTATCAAGGGGTCACGGCACTAGAAAGTTTGAGAACCACTGCTCTAAAGGATACTAGATAAAAGTTTTTATGATTTCTTTCTATAGGACCAAACATATGATATGTGCTATATTTTAAAAGAGTATTGAGCTTTGTGAAGTAACCACATTGTAATGAGTGGGATTTGTGCTTGAAATAAATTATAATGCGGTTAAATGCCTATATTCCGTTAAATGCCCTTTTATGCTATAGTGTGTATGTTGGGTTTCATTTATGGTTGAAAATGTCATAAGGTCATAACTACAAATCATAAAGCACCATAAAATTTGTCTGGGCACTCACTCATATGCCCAGGAGTTATGTCTTCCCAAGCTGGTCAATTAAGACGGCCGGCATCTGGGAGAAGATGTCGGCGAGGGCCTTGCAGACTTTGGACTGTTGAAGTGGTGGTAAGTATTGCAAACTTTAGTTCTTCATTAGGTTTAAGACACTAGGCTTGATTCGCAAAGCTAAGAGACCAGGATGAGGATACTTATTTTTTAAAAGTGACAGTTTTCTGGACAGCTGAGCCCAATAAGATCTGAAATTACCAGTCCCACGGCTAAAAAAAAAGCTCCCTATGTATGTATAAAGCTTTGTGAATCAAATCTATTGTGTTGAAACCTTTGCTATGAAATACAGTGACTTGGTTGTAAAGTCAAGACCTACTGGTAGTTTTCAGTGCAGTGATTGATGCCTTACACTATGACTCAAGGCAGGCCATACATGATTCTTCTTTTTTCATTCAACCAATGGGTTGAATGAAAAAAAAATGTGCCGATTCCCCTATCCACACATTTGATGTGGATGAGAAAATCCTTCCCGCTGAGCTATTGTATTCTGCCAGCAAGGAAGCAGAATACAGTGATCGGTGTTGCCCACTATAGCCAGTGGCATTGACCATTCAGGAAAAGCCAGACAGACTGGGTATACACAAGTTGATCAATAGATCAACTTGTGTACAACCAGCTAGCCGATATGTAGATTGAAATTCGGCTGGGCCCTTTGATCCAAGTATGGTCAACTTAAGTCCCTCTCACACTAATCCTTCCTGTAATTATAACCCTAGCACTAATCCTTCCTTTTGGAAAATCAAACCCTTTGTTTACATACTCACCTATCCTGCTCCATGATCCTTTGTACAAAAGACCAACCTGCCTGTGATGGATACCAGTGGCAAGGTCCTTGTGATCTGATCATATCAGATAGATGATACTCATGATATCTTTATGTCTGTGCTACAAAATGGGAAACATGCAGAACTGCTAGCTTATGGCTGTCATTTAAGGTGTGTTCCTTTAAAACCCACATCATTTGTATTATTCAGCAAGAATTCCGGCAACTGTTACTTGCAATATAATTAATTCCTGTTCTTTGATAATTACATATTACTATAGCCAATGCAATTCTGGACTCTACTACCCTTAGTGACTTGGAAAGCGTTACACCAAATTAGCAAGACAGTCAGGAGGCCAGTATTTTCCGAAGACTTCAACACCTCACATATTTCTCTTGTGAAAATTCTGTTTCATTTACACTATAATTACTGCTTTCTCTATTGTTATTTATAGGTACTTTAGTTAAATTTGAAGCAAAATCCAGTCAGTGAAAAGGACAGCTGAACAAGAATATCTGATTAGACAAGCTTCTTTTGGACAGAGTTGTAGGAAAACTTAGTTTATCACTAGAAAAAGATTGTATTAAACCTACATTAAAATTAATTTAACCTTTCAATTCCAAATTGTCACTTCTTCTCTGTGTGTCATCTGACATATGACAAATTCGGTTTAAAAAGTCAGTTCATCTAAAACATATATCTGTTTTTGGTAGATGCCAAGCCAACAGTTTCTTAAATCTCCTTGGGATTTTAGTAGTAGAATAGTTGCATTTGAGCTTCCAGGTCTGTACACCCGCTACTAAAAAAGGAAGAGGTTCTATGGAAAATATAGCAGAAACAAAAATCTGAAAAATAAAAGGGCAGATATTATGTATAATAAATAACAATATATTAAGCAAAAGTATTACATTATATTAGAAAAATAAAAGGGCAGGAATTATGTATAATATAGAACACTATTTATGTAAATAAATATATTTATATACTCTCATATTTGCGTGCCTGTGTTTGTCTCAGTAATGTATAGTCTTAATGAATAGTAGAGATGAGGAGTTATGCAGACAAAGGCTAAAAAGAGATAGCTAAGGAATGTTGTCTACATGCATGGTATCCTAAGCATCTCTATGTCTGACAGAGAGAGAGCAGCTGCCGCAGGATTATTGCTGGTTGTCTTTATTGCATGATGTCCTGCTAAGTTAAAATAATCACAGCTTTTTGCTTGTTGTAGGACTTGAATAGTTTGCTGACAGCAGACACTCACTTAAGCAACCAGTAAGACATTTCAGTGTTCCTATTTATCCTATATATTTACCATCTCAAGTAACTCTGGCCTAATTTAGTGATATAGCTCGGTTGTTAGAGCAAAGTCACCCTGGTTTTTAAACACTTTTTAATTAGGAATTGAAGCCAGGTCTGTATGTTCAAAACTCTAGTACCAACTCAGTTTAAGTATTTATCTGACTACCTGCTCCCACAAGACCGAGGGAGAGCCACCCACTCAAAAAGTACTCCAGATTAGGAGTGTTGTCTTCTATGCTCATAGTTATGATACCTCATATCATAATCACAGTCTTTTAAGCATTAATTAGTGTTGGGGATTGAGTTTAGGTTAGTGTTAGAGATTGAGTTAAGGGTTTAGTTACCATTAAAGATCAAGTGACATATGTTAAGGGCTGTGGTGTGAGTAGAGCTGGCCATACCCCAGTAGAATTTAAATTTTCGTAATGTTTGTTATGTTTTCTAATGGTTTGTGGCGTTGAAGTATGTGTCAATGACATTTAAAGAATGGAAATTTTTTCTCAAACAAATGAATCTGGTTAAGTATTAAAGATTTATTTTAGAGGACAGGCTCGGTGTTAGGTATCTGGTGATTGTCCAGAATAAATGTTAGGTCAAATTCAAACTAATCCAATGTTTTGCGGTGTGTTACCGCATGCATGGTAACATCCTTTATGCACCACAGCATATTTTAACAAACATTCAGTGTTTTTTTTTTCAGCACACCACAACACACGGATGGTTCACATTTGTGCATTGCAGTGTGCTAAAATGCAATTTTGGTGTGCTAGGTGCATTAGTGTGCTTTTCCAAGTGAGTGTCACAACAACACACTTCATGTAGCTTCATGGATTACAGTGCCTTGCCATAAAATGCGCAATTCACCACTTGTTACTGCAATGCACTAGTGTGAATTAGCCCTTAGGGTCACATTATTATTTAAAGATCAATTGAATTTTTGGAAGAACTTCAATTAAGCCTTGTATTCAGTGCCAGAATCTGCCAAGGTTCTTAGCGTACACAGAAAACACTACTTTCTAAATTAGACTGAAAAATACTGAATAATTTGTATTACAGGATATGTGGTAGTAGACCTATGAACCTTTTAGTTTTCTTACTTACAGTATCTAACTATTGTTTTTAATAATGTTTAAATATTTGAACTTGGCACATTATGGCAAAATCCTCCATACAAGTAGTAGTACTTCTAAGCATCCAGTGCTTTTAAGAGACATTATTTTGCTATTATTTACTAGAAATTAGTTTACAAACGTAGAAACACAATATATTCAGAACACATATACCTGAAAAGACAGTACATTTCTTTTGTTTTAGTGTTTATAATAAATTCAACAAATTGGACTTGATTTTGAGATATAATACTAGCTAAACAAGTTCTAAACTCTTTAAAATAAATACAATACACTAATATGTATATTATAAGTATATATTATAATAAATAAATGTAGCGCTATGTGTAAAAATATGGACTATTCATTTATATGTAGGATTTATTTATTTTAGAGATTTGCACTTTATATTTATTTTTACACATAGCGCAACATTTATTTATTTACTAATAGATATATATATATATATATATATATATATATATATATATATATATATATATATATATATATATATATATTCCTTGAAAGCAGGGGCTGATGTGAATGCATAAATTGGCGGCGCTATGCAAGAACCTGTAATACTAATACTAATAATATAGGAGGTGGTATCAAAAAGTTTCAAGACTAGCTCTATTTATAAGAAAGTACTTTATCTACGTTTACACACTATCACCTTCAAAATAGTCCCCTTGCACAGTAATACAGCGCTCCCAGCATTCCTGCCACTTCTGGAATGTGCCCTGGAAGCCTTCTTTTCAAAGCATTTCAAGCACCTTTTGCTATTCGCACTGGATCTCCACAATGGTGTCAAAACAGCGATCTTTGAGCTGGATCTTAAACTTATTGCAGCATCACCAAAAGCTTGCTGATTCATGTTAAATGTCTCTGTGGCAGATATGCCCAGTTTCACGCAGAATTTCACATTTTTGTTTTAACTTGCTGTCCATGATGAAATAGTAATGCACGTGGTCAGTATAGCACCAGTTGCACAGCTCCTGATGTACACAGGATGATGTCTTTTGGCACACTGGCTTATGAAGGTCGGTGCTCCCTGTGACTGTAGGTGCAGCCTTGTGCTGCCATCTTTTGGAATGTCAAAACTAGTCTTGAAACTTTCTGATACCACCTCGTATGAATAAAAAGGGTTTGGGGTTATATAGGTAAGTCCTTTAAAATTAAATTAAACTTTAAATGCATTTTAGGTCATAAACCTAGCTGTGCCGTCTGAAAGGAGTTTCTGGATCACAAGATTGGCTGAACACACTTAGACTCATTCACACAGCCAAATTTTCCATGGCATGACAAGTATCATGCAGGAAACTGCGGCCAAGAGTTCAGGAGTGTGTGGACAGCTACAGCCAGGAAACCTGTATAAAGCAAAGACAAGCTGACAGCAACCACAGCTGTCTGCTGGTGTTTGTAAGATAAGACAGAAGACAGTTACCTGCGGCTGGGGACAGTTGATCTTCCCAGGATGCAAGCTACTGTGGGCAACCATCCTGTCCCTTACCATGGGTAATTACTTCATATGTGACAAAGCTAACAATTTAGATCATGTTGCTTTATCAAGCAAACTATCATTGAATGTTAGTGGATGAAACTCAGTATGTAGTGCATGTTCACAGCATCTTTGTGTGACCCCATAGCTCAGTGCTGACCCATGGTTCATGCTACAGTTCAGGTCCACTGATGCTGCCTTTGCAAAGTCAGCAATGCAATGGTCACATTGCACACACCAAGGCTTTTTTTTTTTAGCACAGCATACATTCAGCAGTAAACAGTGCATCTGCCTATTCAGTTCAGTGGTTTTGTGCAGACTTTCCAGCTGTTTTATTGCGGTGGATCATTTGTTTTGAGGAGAAAAGCTGTCAGGTAACAAGAAACTCAAGGTATTTACATGCTGGGCTTAGTTAACATTTCTTAGCCTTGAATTTCTTTTAAGTGTCACATTTCACAGTTTTTAGTCTGCTGTGATGTACGTATATGTGGAACCTCTAAGAAATGTCAGTATATTGCCTACTAGTAGGGATTTAATGCTGTGAAAACAATAACTCCTTAATATCGCACACTCTACCAGAGATTAAACTACATGTATAAGCAACACGGGGGGTTATTTATGAAAGGCAAATCCACTTTGCACTACAAGTGCAAACTACAAGTGCAAAGTACACTTGAAATTGCACTGAAAGCGCACTTGGAGGTGCAGTCACTGTAGATCCGAGGGGGACATGCAAGGAAAATAAAAAACAAAATTTTAGCTTGCACATGATTGGATGATAAAATCAGCAGAGCTTCCCCTCATTTCAGATCTACCCCTCAGATCTACTGTGACTGCACTTCCAAGTGCACTTACAGTGCAATTTCAAGTGCCCTTTGCATTTGTAGTGCAAAGTAGATTTGCCTTTCGTAAATAACCCACAAGATCAAAATGTCTCATAGGTTCTAGCAATTCCCAACAACACTTTCCTGGAGCTGTCTTGATCTATAAGTGGAAGCTCGAATTTGCCCACCACTGTTTTAGCAAAAAATAAATAAAAAATAAAATATGAATACTATCACATTAATTACATTACCATATTGAGATTAACACATCTTTTCCAGTAAAGTGTATGACTTTATTAGGTTATTTGCTGTTTAGCTTTTATCCCTCCATATAGTGAACCCCAAGTCCTATATGGTCCTGGACCAAAGACTGCTTGCAGCAGATCTGTAAAGATGCATTGATATTTCTAGAGATGGAGATTCTACCACATTTACTTATAGCATGACTTTTTCTTTTGTAGAGCTTAATATGAGGGAGTCTGAAGTACGACGAGTGTGTGATGAATCAACGTGTAAATATGAAGGTGTGTGCAAAGAAGATGGCGGTATACTGAAGTGTGCCTGCCAGTTTGAGGTAAGGTAATGATTTTTTAATTCAATGGGCAGAGCTTGTACAGAAGGTTGTGCTCTAGTGACAGGCTGAGTTTTCTATTCAATTTGTTTTTTTTATAGGCATTTTCTTACTTTAAAGTAGTAGTAAACCCTCTCATTCTTTAACACATTGGGCACAATAAAAATAATATTCCCCACTTCCTTGAGCCCTCTATGGTACAAAATTGTTGCTTCTCGTTAATCTTAGATGCTATGTTAGCTGACTCGTAGGGACTTCACACTGGGCATCAGATTACATATGCCTATTCACCTATATATAGCTCTATGGAGACCTAGTTGTATTTCTATGTTATATCCTTTTTTTCTTTTGTTGATTGTTTCCCTGCAAAACCCAATAAAAAGTAATTGTGAAAAAAAAAAAAATCCCCAGTGAACTGTTTTTTAGGATTTGAGGTATGGATATCTTTACATGGTTACATTGGTCCAGCTTGCATATACCATACCTGTGGAATCCCTCTAGAAGCTTGAAATCACTGTAGTAGACACCATTAATACAGTGATTTGTGAATACAGAAGGTCTCCTGCTCAGCACAGGCACCATTCAGAGAATGCTTTGCATTTCCTTAACCACTTCAGCTCCGGAAGGTTATACCCCCTTCCTGACCAGGCCATTGTTTGCGATACGCACTGCATTACTTTAACTGACAATTGCGTGGTCGTGCAATGCTGTACCCAAATAAAGTTGACGTCCTTTTTTTCCCACAAATAGAGCTTTCTTTGGGTGGTAATTGATCATCTCTGCGGTTTTTATTTTTGTGTTATAAACAAGAAAAACCTGACAATCTTAAAATGCGTCCCAGAGCAGATCATAGGTATCACGTACAGGTATGTGATTTTGCGCTTAAGGGCTGCCCTGCCACAGTATATGTACGTGGGACAGTCCTTAAGCGGTAATTAATGCAAATCATTCTCTGATTGGTGGAGGTGGAGAGCGTAACATCATTGCCCTTCTTTTCCACGCTGTTCAATCAAAGAATCCTTTGCATTCATTGAGAAGATGCAAAGCGATCTCTGAATGGCACCTATGCCGAACGGGTAACCTCCTGTGTTCATTATGCAACAGGGCTGATCATCAGCACGGGGCCTGGAAGCTATTGGATCACTTTAGTAGTGGTGTCTACTACAGAAATTCTGGATGTAACCATGTAAAACTATTCATACCTGGAAATCTTCTTAAAGCAGAGTTCTACCCAAAAGTGGAACTTCCGCTCATTTGTGTCCTCTCCCCCTCTGGTGTCCTTTCGGGGGGAGGGGGGGACAGAATACCTGTTCCCACTTCTGGGAGTCCAGGCCGCGGCCCGTGACATCACAGCGGGGCTCCCTCCTCCTCTCCCTGTGGCCGGGCCAGTAGGAGAGAGGAGTGGGGCCTCGCGCATGCGCAGCAGGGTTCCCGGCGTGAAGCTGTAAAGCTACACTGCTGGGTACCCTTACCTGCAATGATGGCGTCAGCACTTGACAGCTGATGCAAACATCACGGGACTCCAGGACAGGTAAGTGTCCTATTGTTAAAAGCCAGCAGCTGCAGTATGTTTAGCTGCTGGCTTTAATTTTTTTTTTTTTTTTGCCGGAACACCGCTTTAAAAATGTATACCCCAGCTGTTGCAGTTTACAGCTTTCAAAGCTGCAGTCTCCTGCTTTCTGTGCAGCTTCCCTGAACTTCTGATCTAGAGCCAGTCTGTTAGGGTTTGGAGTAGAGAGGGGGAAGAAAAAGGAAGAGCCAGGCAGTGCCTTGCCATCCTAGGCTATGGTACTATGTGTTTCTATTGATGCAAACAGTCTAGAGACAACTCTAGTCCCTGCATGCAAGGTTGACTCCATATGACACTGTAAGAAAGCAGTCACCCTGAAACAGGAAACCTGGGCAGCAATCATGGCACCAGCTTAAATGGGAACATAGGCAAGGATTAAAAGATAAAGAAGTTGCATACTCAGTAAGTGATTAAATCAGCTGTTGAAAGTGCTTAAAAACAGAGGGTTTAATATCACTGTAAGTGCAGGTTGTAGAAAAACAATATACTGTACTTAGCTCCTAATAACACATTGCATCAGGAGCTGTCTCCACACATATTTTGTGTGCCTAATGTATGCACCAACTTACTTGTTCAAAACATAGAATACCAGATACAATTCTGTCAAGGTTATACTTATTACAGTTGTGTTTAAGGGTAATATTTTGTTTCATGTCTAGTGTTACACTTATGTAAATTTGAATTGCATTTTTTTATTTTTCCATTCCCTGCTGTTTTTTTACTGTCTAATTCTTGTTACCCGAGATGTAAAGTCATAAAGGTTACATGGAAAATGTTATAGCTAAGTCAGGTATGTAGAATAAGTGTCAGCTTTGTAAAATGATCCTTCCAGGTCATGGAGATTACCCAGTGGGCTGGAGGTGGAGAGGTTTATGGCATTTTAAAAGAAAAGCACTCTCTCTTCCCTTTGCAATTACCTTTATTATACTCCTCTCTCAGTGTGAGTGGACAGTGTCCTATTTTGGTTCAGTCTGATCTTTGTGATTCTTAAAGATACTCTATATCCCTTAATAAACCAATCATACCTTCCAACTTTCTGAAATGGGGAAAAGGGACACTTTTTAGTGGAAGATTTTTAGACCCTAAAGCGAGGGTCAGCGACCAGTAGATTGTGGACGGGTGACTGGTAGATCGCTGTCTGCGCTTGCTGACCCAACCATCCTAGAGCCTCAAACAGAGTGCAATGCAGAGGGACTACTTGTAAAGTTGGAGCTGCAATAGGGAGCAAGAACCGTATAAGCCGATGCCTCCTCTGTAGTGTTGATTCCTGTCCCATGCAGAGTGATACCAACTGCACTCCACCTCTCCAGAGTGGTGCCACCAGCAGGAAAGAAGAGATCTTCAGGTCAGTGTGAAGCAATACAGTGGGCATAATAGTATAGGGCTGCTTTTACACTGATGCACTACAGTTTACCCACACCACAGGTGTAGTGCACTACAGCTTTTCTGCGGGTTTGCAACACTTACATACCTGCGGATATAATAGAAGTCTATGGCAAAGCGCATCTAGCCCAGGAAAGTTGCCAGTGCATTGCGCTGCAGGTAAACCGCAGAACATCAGTGTGAAGGCAACCTTATAGGGGGCTCAGGACAGTATGGGTTAATTTACATTTGTAGTTTGGGGGTGGTGAAACCCCATAGGTAAGACGTGTTTTTACCACCCCTGCCCCAACTGCACCCCCTTTAGCTTCAGTAGCCAGGGATGTACACTTGCCGCAGCAGAAATTATACGCCCTGTCATGGTTAGTGGGTGTAGCACCTGCCAAGCATGACCCATTGAAATGAATGAGGCCACTCTGCAAGTGCCCTGCAACCTTGTGCAATACAGCAAACAAGGGGTTAAAGCAGGCAGCATTGTGTTGCTTTCTTACCACCTGCTTTACCCCCTTGGACCCTGCAGAAGCATGCAATTGTGGGGCACTTGCAGAGTGACCCCATTTACTTTAATGGCTCATGATTGGCAGGTGTTAGCACCCAACAAAAGCAACAGAGGACTTAATTCCTGCTGCGGCATATGTACACCTTTAGCTGCTGCCTCAACTTTACATGTGAACGAGCCATAAGGGTGCCGCTGCGGAATGCAACTAAGGGCTCATTCACAAGTGCAGCAGGCATTGCTGCTTTTCTGAAAAGCCATTCGAGTGTGTATGATAGGTGGTAAGGAGGCAATATGTTGCTTCTTTATCACCTGATTTAAAGTGATTGTAAAGGTTTGTTTTTTATTTTTAAAATAACAAACATGTTATACTTACCTGCTCTGTGGAAGGGGTTTGCACAGAGTAGCCCCAATCATCCTTTTCTGGGGTCCCCGGCGGCACTACTGGCTCCTCCTCTTCATCAAGTGCCCCCACAGAGAGCCCCATTCCATGGGGGTACCTGTGCGGGCGTGCTCCCGAGTCCTGCTGCTGCGTCCATTGACACAGACTGCCCCATCCCCTGGCTCCTGTGTCACTAGATTTGATTGACAGCAGCGGGAGCCAATGGCTCCTGCTGCTGTCAATCTATCCAGTGAGGACCCAAGACAGCGACTGTAGCTGCTGGGCTTGTGCTCGTCACTGGAACTATTGGGTTCAGGAAAGAAAAAGGGGGCTCTGGGGGCAGCTGCAGCACAGAAGGTTTTTCTAATGCGTTTAATGCAAAGAACGCATTAAGATGAAAAACCTTGAGACTTTACAACTCTTTTAAACCCATGATTGCCATGCAATGTACGCGATTGTGACACAGTAGTACTGCAATTGGAGGTTTAAATCAGATGTGAGGTCGTGACACTGTGCCGATGATCATTGACTTCTCCCATGTTGTTCAGGTATCTCTACCTCTTTAAGGTTGCCTAGTCCTGCCCTAAAGTATATCTAAACCCTAAGGCCTCATTCACACGGGGTGTACTAAAGTGTATGCCTGTAGAGGGTCATCTTTACCTGCACAGTGTTCCATGCAGGCAGACCCATTGCTGTCAATCGGAACACAGCTGTTGCACGGACACAGACACTACTCTCAGTCTGCGATCCGTACAGCAGCAGGTGTGTGACTGCAAATGCAGACAGTGTGCGTTTGGGACCATGCACCCACACCCATATGCATGCCAGATTGAGAGCAGCATCTGTGTCTGTGCAGCCACTGCATCCCAATTGACATCAAGCGCATGCACGGAAGAGCTGTGCATCCACATGCGGGTGGACAAGGTCCCGTGAGTGTACGTTTTAGTATGCCCTGTGTGAACAAGGCTTTACTTAGAAGAAAACTTCTCTTATTTGGTCCCTTTTGTTCTGTTACATATACCATTGAAAGTGTTTTCTGATATTTGTTTGACCAGTTTAACCAAATGACACTTTGTTGAAATGTTTAGTGAAAATTAATACTTTTGGCAGTTAAATAGTATGTTTATACAAATAAAAAAGGCATATGTGTAGTATATTTATTTATTGAATCTATGCTCAGACTATATACACAAAAGTATTTACATAACATTTTCAAAACCATATGTAAAATCACTTAAAAACAAGCCATCATTTACCGCTTTAGCTATAGGCATGATGGAGTAATTCATCTTCAAATTTCACAACAGATGCATTAAAATCACTGCTTTTTTCTATGGAAAATAGAATTTTGGCAGGCAGACAGTTCTCTTCACACTAAAACCCAACTTTAGGGCTTCTTCACACAAGGTGCATTGGGCTGTGTTGCTTAAGGCAGTCCAAATGTTTGGACAAGGCAAAAAGACTTGTTTACTGTTGGATCAGCTCAGACTTATGTGCTACGTTTTTATGCTCTGAAACAGAGAAGCAGCCAGCATGTGATTGTGGTGTTGAGATGTGCTATAGTGCTAGTTAGATAAAAGAAAAGCAATAGTCTTTAAAAAACTGCAAAGCATGTAAAAAAAATGCACTGCAGCCTGCACTGCAACACACATCATCAGCGATTGTCAATGCATTTGCACCATGGTGTGAATAAACCCTTACATTTTTTTTTGTGACGTTTGAAATACATACAGAGGTCAGGGATAGTATTAAAGCCCTTCAACTGCTTGCAAATGAATATGTAAATCCTTTAATGTCTAAGTCTGGGCACAGGTGTACTTTAATTTGTGTTTAAGGTTCATTTGCACTTTAACAGATGCCTGTTTAATGTTATTTTGCAGTGTGGCACAAATTATGTACCAGTTTGTGGATCAAATGGAGACACTTACCAAAACGAATGCTTCCTAAGGAGATCTGCCTGCAAACAGCAGAAACATTTAACTGTAGTAGCAAGGGGACCTTGCATTTCTGGTAAGAGTCATAGAGCAATAAACCTGCCTTTATGGCATTAGTTGCTAAAGAAACACTGATTCTTATTCAAGATTGTGCTGTTGATAGGTCACACCGCTGCATATGTGTGATTTACACTGTACTTTTGGAATGTAAAAATGGCTACAATAAGCAGTTCTGGCTTCATCCTTGGTCGATACAGAAAAGTAATAGGTGTATATTGATAATAAATTAGGAGAATAACTGTCTATACTGAGTGAATGCTAGAAGAATTAGCTGAAATACACATCAAAGTGTACCTGTAGTGAAAAAAAAACATTATTAAATCTCAACTGAATGTTAATGCAAGTTGCCAGCTAGTGCCCATTTATTCACCATGCTCAGATGTAGGTGCAGGCTGCTTTAACTCCATTTGTGACAACTACTTGGGTTATTTGGCATTCCCAGGGAAAATTGGTTTCTCTGCTTCCCCCTGTTAGCAGAGAAACCTAAAAGGGCCACACCTGATGAGGCAGGGGTGGCTGGGCCAGTGATGTGCATCCAGATTTAGCCCTCTACTGTCAGAACTGGTGTGCAGGCAGAAGCCTAATGCCGCGTACACACGGTCGGAATTTCCAACAACAAATGTTCGATGTGAGCTTGTTGTCGGAAATTCCGACTGTGCGTAGGCTCCATCGGACATTTGCTGTCGGAATTTCCGACAACAAAAATTTGAGAACTGGATCTCAAATTTTCCGACAACAAAATTTGTTGTCAGAAATTCTGATCGTGTGTACACAATTCCGACGCACAAAATTCCACGCATGCTCGGAATCAAGCAGAAGAGCCACACTGGCTATTGAACTTCATTTTTGTCGGCTCGTCTTACGTGTTGTACGTCACCGCATTCTTGACGTTTGGAATTTCCGACAACATTTGTGTGACCGTGTGTATGCAAGACAAGTTTGAGCCAACATCCGTCGGAAATAAATCCACGGTTTTGTTGTTGGAATGTTTGATCGTGTGTACGCGGCATAAGAGTACGCAGCTTCTTCAGAGGGCCAAGCTACTGTGGGGAGCCTATCTTTAACAGCTACCAGAGTTCTTCAATTTCAGTGTGATGGGCCTTTGTCCTTGGGCCTTGCATCCCACCAGCAGTTTGCTGTGTTACCAGAGCTGCCATGAGCTTCACTGAGAGGGATGCTACTTAAATTGGTATTCCAGCCGAAATTATACTTTTTAAATAAAAATACCCCTATAATACACAAGCTTAATGTATTCTAGTAAAGTTAGTCTGTAAACTAAGGTCTGTTTTGTTAGTTTATAGCAGTAGTTTGTTATTTTATAAACTTCCAGCAGGCCGTGGCCATCTTAAGTGTGGGCATCTGAAGCCAGACTGTATTTCTTCCTGGATCTCATCCTTGCAGATCTCGCACATGCTCAGTGCAGCACAAGCAGTGTAATAGGTTTCAGGCCAGGTTTCCATAGCAATGGCAGTGTCAGAGGAAGTTGCCACCCCTTCCCAGAAGGCATTGCAAACAGGAAATGATGCGATGGGCCACGGCCAGGGAGGAGGAAGTGAAAAATGCAGATATACAGTGGGTGCTGAGAAAATTTTTTTTTAAATATCCAATTCGTTTACAGTGCACAGTTTAGTGAGGGATGCTAAAGAGTTGTAAAAGTGGGTGGAACTCCACTTTAAGCTGATTATGAAGATAATTGCAAGTACAAGTTTGTGTTCTAAACTGTTATACTGAAATAGTGATTCTCATCTTTACTTTCTGTTGCTATAGAGTCTTATAGAAACTATGCTATGCATCTACTGTACATGTTACCCTGACTGAGTCTCAAAAACATGCTGCAAAGAATCCATGTTTGTGGAGCTTTCATGATCTGCATTTTATTATTCTGCAGTGTATACATGCACTTTGCCATCCTGAACCTCTTTTTCAATATTGCTTCTAACTTTGCACCTGTTTGGTGTCAGAAACAGGATGGGTATACTGGTGGTCTTTAACTTTAAATGTATGAATATATATACAGTGCTGGATTTAGACCTTGGGGGGCCCGGGGCACTTCAAGTTCAGAGGGCACCTCGACACAGAACTGAAATGAGTGATAAACCGCATTTGTTCTACAAAAAGTAAGTCTTTTGCCAAGACACATAAGGAAGGGAGATCCTCTACTCTCTGTCAATTTCATCCAACACTCCGCTATGTTATTCTGGACGAATTCTGATCCAGGGGCACACCTGTCCCAAAATCGACCAATCTTACAATTTCGGGTAAAACTTGATAACAATAACTTATTCGAGATTGTGGAGTGTCAGATTCACCCCTTGGCCCAATCAGGATCAAGCCGGGGAGTGATCCCCTCTCTCGTGTGTCTCAGTTAGAAAAATCGATGTTGGTCATTAACGTCTCACACAATGGGGTTGGGGTTGTTGCCTGTCACTTTCCAACATTTTCTAACTTTTCCCTTGTCTCACCCCACTTGTCTCAAAATTCCACAACATACTGTAGTCATGTTATGAAAAGTTGAAGTGAAAAACATCTGCCAGAAGCCCTCAACCTTTTCTTTGCCCTGGAGTCAGGCTTTACTTTTCCATATCCTGACAACCCACACACTTTAATTTTTTTAAATAATAAAATTAATTTTATAATTGTTACATTTTTTATAAAGGGACCTCCTTTGGCAATTGCCCCTTTTGCCCCTAAAAAAAACAATCACTATATATACACACACACATACACTATATTGCCAAAAGTATTGTGACACCTGCCTTTACACGCACATGAATTTTAATGGCATTCCAGTCTTAGTCCGTTGGGTTCAATATTGAGTTGGTCCACCATTTGCAGCTTTAGCAGATTGAACTCTTCTGGGAAGCCTGTTCACAAGGTTTAGGAGTGCGTCTATGGGAATGTTTGACCATTCTTCCAGAAGTGCATTTGTGAGGTCAGGCACTAATGTTGGACAAGAAGGCCTGATTCACTGTCTCCGCTCGAATTCAGTCCAAGGGTGTTCTATCGGGTTGAGGTCAGAACTCAGTGCAGGCCAGTCAAGTTCCTCCACCCCAAACTCGCTCATCCATGTTTTTATGGACCTTGCATTGTGCACTGGTCCAAATCATTTGGTGGAGGGGGGATTATGGTGTAGGGTTGTTTTTCAGGGGTTGGGCTTGACCCCTTAATTCTAGTGAAGGGAACTCTTAAGGTGTCAGCATACCATTTGGACAATTTCATGCTACCAACTTTGTGGGAACAGTTTGGGGATGGCCCCTTCTTGTTCCAACATGATTGCACACCAGTGCACAAAGCAAGGTCCATAAAGACATGGATGAGTGAGTTTGGGGTGGAGGAACTAGCAAAGTGTAATTTCTTCAGTGTTGTCACATGAAAAGATATAATAAAATATTTACAAAAATGTGAGGGGTGTACTCACTTTTGTTAGATACTGTATATATAAAAACCGCAGCAAACTTATATATTAATAGATTTTACTCTGAACAAATTATATTAAGTTCAAGTAGTATTTCTCTCTACAGTGAGAGTTTCACCACTATGATAGGATTATTTTTTAATCTGCGAAGTAAAGTAATTGGTTTTGTGTGATACTGAAAGCTTGGACCTCTTCTTGAGTCTCATTACAACATAAAACTATTTTATGTAAGGCTGTAATTGGTCATGCATGACCACCCTAATTCAATCACATATAAGAGTATCCCGAAACATATTCCAAACCTTTAAATCTAGCCAACGAATGACATACTGTATGTTTCCATGAGAAAAACAAGCAAGGGCCTACAATTCTTTCCCATGTGACTACCAATGATCTGGCACACGTGTATTTAGGTTTTCTCTGTGTGTAAGTGAGCAAATACAACTTTGGAAGCACTTGTTATTGCCTCTTAAAGAGGTTGTCAACTTCTAACATGAAAATGAAAAAAGCATATCCCTCTATAGTGTATACTTGCCTCAGTCCAAAGCACTGAGTGGGATTTCTGTCTGCAGTCTCATTCCTCTGCTATCAGCATTAGTAATTTCTGACAGGTAGTGCTGACTCCAAGGGATCGAGGAGGACAGGGAGGGAGCCTCCAGCACAGAAAATGTGATTGCCAGCCTCGGCTGTGTATGCTTCCCTATGAGACTGTGTATAAGTGTGTGTGTCCCTTCCTTCCACTCAAGTCTTATGCCGCATGCACACGATCGGAAATGTCGCCAGCAAAACTTCGATGAGAGCTTTTTGTCGGAAAATGCGACCGTGTGTATGCTCCATCGGTCTTTTGCTGGCGGAATTCCAGCCAGCAAAAGATTGAGAGCATGTTCTCTATTTTTCGGTTGGGAAAATTTCCTATCCGAAAATGCGTTTGTCTGTATGCAATTCGGATGTGCAAAAAATCATGCATGCTCGGAAACAATTTGACGCATGCTCGGAAGCATTGAACTTCATTTTCTCGGCTCGTCGTAGTGTTGTACCCCACCGCGTTCTTGACGATCGAAAGTTCAGAGAACTTTAGTGTGACTGTGTGTATGCAAGGAAAGCTTGAGCGGAATTCTGTCGGAAAAAACAAGTTTTTTCTGACGGAAATTCCAATCGTGTGTTCGCTGCATTAGATAGCACTCAGCTCTCTCTGAGCTGTACAGTGTGTGACATCAGATCCCTGCCCCCTACCTCTGGAAGCTCAGAAATCCTGAATAAATTCTGCACTGTAAATAGATGTAAAGGAGAAAAGACTGCAGATAAACAGGTACAACTTATGTAGGAGGATTTGTTGAATCTCTGTATCACCGAAGGCTAGTCACTTCACTGGGTATATGTAAATCTTTGCAAACACTTTGGAAAACACTTAAATTGCCATATCCTTGACTAAGTCTTGCATTGGGCCACATTAATGGGGGACAGTTGGGTTAATGTTCACTATCCTAAGTGTGCCCTTGATTCTGAATGTTTAAGTTCTGAAGTTCCTGAAGGCTTTGGGACTCCATAGTGCCTAAAGTAAAATCTGGCACTAATAAACTATATTTTCTATACATATAGGTATGTTTGTATTCTAATTTGGTTAGTGTCTTCCATTTGACAAAATATTGACATAGTAATATATATACTTTGAAACCCTCTCCAGGATTTATTACTTTTATAATTTATCGTGCCAGTTATAAGTCATTAAGCAGCAGCTGGGAATAAAGGGTGAAAAGCTCTGATAAGGCACACGAGCCACACTGAATACTTGATAGCAATCTCCTTTTTAGTCCTGACCACTGCAGAGCTAATGCTCACCCTTTGATTTTTGGGTATTATTATTCTCCGCATGATTTACTTATTTACAGATTATAGCTTCAACAGAAGGAAGGCAGACAAATAAAGTTGCAAGGACATAAAATGTTAAAAAGGGAAAAGCTAAATTTAAAGGTATGGGGAGTTCTAAGAGATAGATGGGCAAGAATAACAAAAAATGTATATATATGTACCTTCCCAGAACTGAACAACCACGCTGTAGCCGTCTCTTGGCTATAACCTGGTCAGGAAGTGGTTAAAGGAGAAGAATGGCCAAAGCTTTTTTGGCCATATTAGGCCTGGGGATCCCAGGAGTGCACATAGTTCTATACTCCTGTGACACAGAGCTGGTCAAGGCTCTGCATTGATCCTGACAGTACATCCGCCCAGATGCCTGACTGGCAGCTGGCTCAGCCTCCCAGGGTGCTGCTAGGAGCCTGAGCCAGCCACTCCCCTCACTGGAGTGCTGGAGGGGCAGAGCAGAGAGCTAGTGACTAACAGTCACATGCTTTCTGCTCTCTGAAGACCAAGAACTGGGCAATTAGCTGTCTTGGATAGCTCAGTACTTGGTGTAGAGCTAGGGGGGCAGCTGTAGCCATCTAGGTGAGTATATACATGGATGGTTCAACTGGAACGTATAGATACTGCAGCAAGGCAGCAAACTAAAACCCTGGGGTTGCACGCACCCCAAGCTAGACACTTTGGGGTTTATTTACTAAAGCTAGAGAGGGCAAAATGTGTCACAATTCTGCAGAGAAACCAATCAGCTTCTAACCTCAGCTTGTTTAATTAAGCTTTTTGCCCTCTCTAGCATTAGTAAATAAACCCCCGCCTTAGTGGCTATGCATACTCTATTTTGCCTAAAACTTCTTCAATAATTTGGAACTGCAGTAAACCCTAACATGAGATAAGGAATACACATACTTTAGAAGTATTTGTTATCTGTTGCAGAGAATTTCCAACATAAAATAAATCAATTATGATAAACTCATTTATAATAAACTAGTAAGCAACTAGTGCCAGAGTACACCTGAGTCTGGTAAAAATGTGAATAGATTGCTGAATATGCATCAATACAAAGAACTGTTAAGGTATTTACACGTTCTTAGGCAGCAAAAGCACTGTAAAGCAATCCATCCATGACCTCTTGAAAGAAACTCAGATATTCTAAAGTTGGGTTTCAGTTTCTAGCAGCTTACAAGCACCTGGTGTTATCATTAGAAGGCTGCCAAGATTCTGCAGCAATAAAAAGAAAAGTGTAGAGGAGTCGTGATTTTAGTGCCTCTGTTATGAATTAAAAAAAAGTAATTCTTTCCACGATGCCTACAGCTACATAGGTGAATGAGGGATTGTTTTATTCTTCATGCACACATTAGTCCAGGGGCCATACAACATGCAGTGCCTGCGTAATACCTCCCCCGATTCTGCCACGTACAACCTTAAATTGAGGTGGATCGAAAAAAGGCCGCTGTATGTAGTTGTGCACTGGGGATTGCGTAAAGCACAGACATGCATACTAATGTATGCAGATAGAGAGTGGAGCATAAGTCAGGGCTCATGCAGATGTTTTAGACAAACCCTGGCGTACACAGTCTCCTCTCATTCACCATTCATCTCAATGAATGACTGTACCTGGTGGCAGGGGAGGACTTGTGCAGTCTTTGCTCGCTGTACGTTCCCCGTATAACAAAGTGAATGCAGCCTTAAAGTGCTTTTACAGCTAGCTCCGTTTTCTTTTTTAAAATGTTTTTATTTGGGTTTCATAGAATATCAAAACAATATTACAATCATCATGTATATTGTACACAAGCAGAGAGATAAGTAAGGGATTTTTCCCAGCTGATCAACGGAAACAGGAACGAAAGTCCTGTGAAAGTGAAAGAGAGCAACAAGGCACAACCGTGCAACAGAAGGTAATTTGGCAATTTCCCATCACACGCCTCGTGAACATAGTGGAGCATAGAATCACAGAACAATGAAGCACACTCATGACCTGGAGGCAGGTGAGGGGATTAACACAATAAAGCACATGGAATGGGCATATATAAATGCATGTACACTATGTCTACGCGATCAGTCCTACAACCTTTTTTTTTTTTTTAGGTCATTGAGACACTTTGCTAACCCCCAAATAATACTCACAGTTTGGGTGTAATATTTCCACCTCTGTCTGTTTTCGTACTGAAGAATAACTTAAAAAATGTGATGGCTGTTTCCATCTTGCTTGTGGGCATGTGAAGCCAACAAGCATTGATTTCCTGGGTGCGGTGAATGCTGTTCATTCACAGCTTGTTCACATGCATGATCATTGTTTCCGCACTGAATCTTGGGAAGCCTGACACTAAGCTACCAGGAGACAGTGCGGCGCTGGGGAAAGGCAATAAACACGCCTACTCCCATGGGAGGAGAGACAGGAAGTGCCACAATAAAGTACAATATAAAGGTAATTACAGTGATAAAAAAAAATTTCGTGCGCCATTTGACTTAACTGAAGGGGGTAAGATTAAGTTAAAAATTTGAGTGGAACCCCGTCTTAGTCAGAGAGTAAAGGTGGTTATTTAGGGGGAGCTTAAGTGTGTTGTAACGTAAATGTATGAGGTGTTACAGGGTTCAACAGTGGGGATAAAAGCTATATCTGAACTATTGAAGCTGTAAGCCATGCCTATTCTTTGGTAGCTTAGCAAAAGTGGTGTATAGAGGTGTCATATTTAATAAATTCGCCTGTGAGAATAGAAGAAGGAAGAAAGGTATGGCAAAAGGAAAGGGGGTAGGAGGGGAGAAGGGGTATGTGTGAGGGGGAAAATGAGAAGTAGAGTGAACAAAAAGGGGAAAGACATGACTGGTTAAAGGGTAAAAGGGAGGAGTGGGGAATTCCCCATCCACCTCCCCTAGGTCTCACAATGGATGTAGTCATGGGGGTAGTTTAGAATGTATACGTTAATGTGATTAGCCTAGTCACAGTTTAATCACTTGTACCTTTGGAATAGTATATTCCATATGCCCTGAAAATCTTCTAGGATGTAACTATCTCCTACACCCAGCTTCTCTCCCACTGCCTTCACTTCTCGCCGCTATTACTAGTAATTATCATGTAGCTGGAGCAGTTCTCAAAATGCAGCTACTCCTGTGTAAAATGACATTTGCAGGCAGAAGTAGAGATAAACCTGCTTCTAGTATTTTATACTTGAGTGAAGATGACAATACCCAGTAAGTAAGCAAGATTTTGTTTCAACCAATCGACATCCTCTTGATCGTCCCACCCACCATGTTATTGTAAGTTGTATTGCAATAAATAAAGATGAAACACATTTAATTATAAATAAATATGAATACCACAACAATTTTTTTTACATTTTATTTGGCAAAAAATGGCCCAGCATTTTATTGTTTTAAATAGTAATAAGTGTACAGAAAACAGAATGAATAGGATTAAATATCAAATAATAACAATAATAACCATAAACCAATAATGAGTTCAGTCATCAAATCTCAAGCTACTTATAAACAATAAAAAAGCTTTTAAACAAAAATAACATACGTAACCTACAAATAGTCCTCAAATCACATAAAATAACTGGGACAAGGGAGGGTGAGAAGCTGGCTGTGAATTCCAAGATAAAAACAACTGTCACAGAACAACAGCTCTCACTCCTTTTATATACATAGGGTGCACGAGGAACAGCCACTTTATGTTCCAACAGTCAGAACCAGCGGAAAGGTAAGTACTCCAGCTTTGTGTGAAATTATGAATTTGTACATATGTATACAGTATCTCACAAAAGTGAGTACACCCCTCACATTTTTGTAAATATTTTATTCATTGTTCATCTTGGAGATGTGTTTAGGGTCGTTATGTTGGAATACGGCAGCCCAGTCTCAGAAGGGACGGGATCATGCTCTGCTTCAGTACATATTTGCATTCATGGTTCCCTCTATGAACTGTAGCTCCCCAGTGTCGGCAGCACTCATGGAGCCCCAGACCATGACACTCCCACAACCATGCTTGACTGTAGGCAAGACATATTTGTCTTTGTACTCCTCACCCGGTTTGCCACCACACATGCTTGACACCATCTGAACCAAATAAGTTTATCTTGATCTCATCAGACCACAGGACATGGTTCCAGTAATCCATGTCCTTAGTCTGCTTGTCTTCAGCAAACTGTTTACGGGCTTTCTTGTGCATCATCTTTAGAAGAGGCTTCCTTCTAAGAGGACAGCCATGCGGACCAATTTGATGCAGCGTGTGGCTTATGGTCTGAGCACCGACAGGCTGACCCCCCCACCCCTTCAACCTCTGCAGCAATGCTGGCAGCACTCATACATCTATTTCCCAAAGACAACCTCTGGATATGACACTGAGCATGTGCACTCAACTTCTTCGGTCGACCATGGCGTGGCCTGTTCTGAGTGGAACCTGTCCTGTTAAATCACTGTATGGTCTTGGCCACCTTGCTGCAGCTCAGTTTAAGGGTCTTGACAATCTTCGTATAGCTTAGACCATGTTTATGTAGAGCAACAATTCTTTTTTTCAGATCCTCAGAGAGTTCTTTGCCATGAGGTGCCATGTTGTACTTCCAGTGACCAGTATGAGAGAGTTAGAGCGATAACACCAAATTTAACCCACCTGCTCCCCATTCACACCTGAGACCTTGTAACACTAACAAGTCACATGACACCGGGGAGGGAAAATGCCTACTTGGGCCCGATTTGGACATTTTCACTTAGGGGTGTACTCACTTTTGTTGCCAGCGGTTTAGACATTAATGGCTGTTTGTTGAGATATTTAAGGGGACAGCAAATTCACACCGTTATACAAGCTGTACGCTCACTACTTTACATTGTAGCAAAGTGCCATTTCTTCAGTGTTGTGACATGAAAAGATATAATAAAATATTAACAAAAATGTGAGGGGTGTACTCACTTTTGTGAGATACTGTAAATATAACTTTACATAACCATGGCATTCCCATAAAGGGGAATGCTAAATGCTTTTCCACCTCTTCATTCGTTAAGAGCAAAGCATTTCAATCAGCAGCAGGCTAATTGGCTTCTAAGATCCTAAAGATCATATGTATAGAACTCTACCTGCCTTGTTTAACCACTTGCTGACCGGCCGCCGCAGTTGTACTGCTGCAGAATGGCACAGCTGGGCGAAACAACGTTATGTAACATCGCTTCGCCCTGTGGCCACTACAGAGTATGAACAGCAATCTGTCATCTCACCTGTACAGTCCCCTCCCCCTTCAGTTAGAACACACACTAGGGAACACATTAACCCCTTGATCGCCCCCTACTGTTAACCCCTTCACTGCCAGTGCCATTTTTACAGTAATCAATGCATTTTTATAGCATCGATCGCTATATTAATGCCAATGGCCCCAAAAATGTGTCAAAATTGTCTGACGTTTCCGCCATAATGTCGCAGTCCCGATAAAAATTGCAGATCGCCGCCATTACTAGTAAAAAAAAATTATTAATAAAAATGCCATAAAACTATCCCTTATTTTGTAGATGCTATAACCTTTGCGCAAACCACTCAAAATACACTTATTGTGATTTTTTTTTTTACCAAAATTATGTAGAAGAATACATATTGGCCTAAACTGAGGAAAAAAATCGTTTTTTTTATATATTTTTGGGGGATATTTATTATAGCAAAAAGTAAAAAATGCGTTTCTTTCAAAATTGACGCTCTTTTTTTGTTTATAGCGCAAACAATAAAAACCGCAGAGGTGATCAAATACCACCAAAAGAAAGCTCTATTTGTGGGAAAAAAGGACGTCAATTTTGTTTGGGTCCAACGTCACACGACCGCACAATTGTCAGTTAAAGCGACGCAGTGCCGAATCTCAAAAAGTGCTCTGGCTAGGAAGGGAGTAAAATCTGCTGGGGCTGAAGTGGTTAAGAATGCCATGTCTATGTCCACATGCTGTCATTCCACCTATGAACTAAAACAGTTCCTGTCAGATGGATATGGCAAAGCCTTGTGAACTATGCATATGCATGAGGACAGTGCATATATATATATGCATATGTGCTTTCTGATGTACATTCATGTACAAATGCAGATAGCAGGAGTGCAGCTTTTGATGTATTGCTGAGCATCTTGTGTATTTCACTATTAACAATTGAATTTTTTATTGTCTTTTAAAAATGTTTTTATTTGTAATCTTATTGCTGCAGTTTTAATGATAAAATGCAGTCCACAGGTCCATTCAAAACACTAAGCAGTGCAGTGTTAAAGATAAAGATTTATTTTCTCTGATTGTAACAAAAATTGGATAGTTTGTTTTAGAATTAAAGTACAGTAATTATATGGACTTCTTGAAGCCCAGGCCAATTTTGATATTTCCCACATACATGTAACAATTTGCATTTTTATGCTAGAAAATTACTTAGAATTTCCAAACGTTAAATATTTTATGAAAGCAAAGGCCCTGGAGAATAAAATAATGGCTGTTGAAATTTTTAATTTCACAATATTTGTGCAGCGATCTTTCTCAAATGCAAATTTGCAGGACAGAATATACTTTATTGAATTGTAGTGCACACAAACACCTTCTGCACCCCGGAGAAGTGATCGGCAGCTGTCATGCCGCTCAGATCACTTCTATTTAAAGGCCCATTGCTGGCTAAAAAAGGATGTATATATATATATATATATACTGTACATATGACGGTCAGGAAGCAGTTAAAGGAGAAGTTCCTGGAAAACTGCTACCACTGGATTAATCGCCGCTGTGGCATTTACAAATGCGATTTGTTTCTTCAACCTTTGTGAGTAGATTTTATCTCGTTTTTAATCAATAAATCTGTCAAGGATAATGCACTAGGCTGGTGCGCTCTTCTTTTCTTTATTGGTCACATATCCCAGGTGAGGGCACATCTGGTGAAGGGAACTTCATGCTGCATGATATAAGTTATTGCACATGGTGGTGTAATAAGAAGAGGATTATTATCATCATTCTTACTATTTTTTTATCGTTTGTTACTATTTAGGCGAGCTTTATAGTAGCTTTTTATTTTGTATATATATGTTAATAATTTTTATGTATATGCTATCAATTTTTTTATATATACAGTTTAATTTATTATTTTCTTCATTATTATGAAAGGTGCCCAATTGTACAGTAATATTTCACATGAGTTATGTTTACAGTGATAGTACTTACACTTTATGGTGGCCACACAGATTGATTTACATTATATATTTTATAGTGTGGAGCGCGGCACCATTTTTTTTATATAGTCCCCAAGGCAATTGAAACAATTCAGGTAAGCTAAGTTAATTTGCCCATAGACCTATCGAGGTAGTCAGAGGTGTATCAGTTGTCTAACTGTCCTGCATTTCTAAACAGCCAAACGATCCTGTTTTGTAAGAGGTAGAAGGACAGGGTGAAGTTGTGTTCTTCTGGCTCCTATTTTATCATGAAATGTTTAACTTTTTAATGAATTGCCTTGTAGGATGTTCTTTGACAATTTAATCTTTACAATCCAGAAAATAAATAGACGTAATTAACCTTTTTCCTACAGTTTTCAGTAATAATGTATTATTGGAATTTCAGAGAACAGCTGTAGTGATTAAGAGATTAAACAATATCTGCTGCTATAATATATGAATATATCACTGATGTAAGTATCAGAGAACTATTTCTAAATCATTCTTTTTACTAAAATGGTTATTATAGAGAAAAATGTTGCACAAATAACCTTGCAGTAGTACAAAAACAAGATAAATTACCATGATCTAATATATTATATAAGTCACAAAGGCTTGCATAAAAACAGAGCACAGTTTTCTTTATATTGCTTTGAGAATAAGGTTAGGCTAGTAGTCACCACTTAGCAAAAAAGGTTACATATGTGATAGCCAGTATTAAAGAGGTTGTAACCCTAAAAAATAAAAAAATCCTGTTCCCATATAGCAGGTTAAACAGCACAGTGCGTGTACTGTCTAATATGTCCCTTTCTAATCTGTAGTCTGTCTGTTCCTGTGTCCCATTTGTGAGTGCTGACCACGGTAATCATGGCTGCTGATCCATGATACCGTGGTCAGCTTAGGCTTCATGTACACGGGACGTTGTTCAATCGCTCCTGAACGATTTAACTTGACAGCTAGAAACCAGCGTCTAAAAACGGCCATTTAGCCGCATTTACATGCCGCGTTTAGTCGCGTTTAGCCGCGTTTAGTCACGTTTGCGTCTAGAAATGTTTGAAAAAAATATTTTTTTTTTCAAAATTGCCAAAAATGAAAAACTTCTGTATATGAAATGCGGCTAAATGCGGGTTACCGAGTTTAGCCACGTTTAGCCGCATTTGGAATTTGAAATGCCTATAAACACAGCTTCTGAATGCATTTTTTTTGGGGTTTCCAAAAAAGCCTCTAAACGCAACTGCCTAGAAATGACTATAAACGAACCTGTGTACATGTACTGATAAGATAACATAGAGGAGAGTTCAGGAGCAGTTAAAAAAAATGCCCAACTACTTCTAAACGTCCGTTTACCAGCAGCAGTGTACATGAGGCCTTACGTGCTTATGTCATCCTGCTGCTCTCCTCTCTCCCCCTCCCTCCCTACCTATCAGCTTCTGTGTGTAAGGCTGTGAGCAATATCTTTCCCTTCCCTCCCCTCCTTCCGCTATTAGAAGCTGGCAGGAAAGTCAAAGAAAGATTACTGCCAGCTCCTCTGTTCTACTAAGCTATACTACACTGTGTACATATTTGTATAAAATTATGCTTCTAGATACCTTCTTTCCGATCTTTTCTGGTCGGTCATGTGACCTCTGTCCACTCTCCTTCCCCAATCTAAGGGCAACATCAGGAGGGGCTGAGATCCCCCTCTGTAGTGTAGTACAGCTTAGTAGAACAGAGAGGCTGGCAGTATTCTTTATTTGACTTTACAAATACTTTAAAGAAAGAGTACTATTGATAATAATCCATTGTATATTACCAAGAGTGAAAGTAAAAGAAAATTTGAAAGTTTGAGTTGTAACCAGAACAGGAATAGAGGAGAAATCTTTGAATGGGTATCCTAGTTCTTGTGATCCTGGTGACAAGCAGTGATTCTCTCACTAAGGGGGGATTTCCTTTCACTTCCCATTTTAACTATGTATTTTAACTAGAAAATGCATTTCCCGGAGAAAATGCGTGGGAATGCTGAATAGCTAACTGGATGAATAGCTGAAATCCGTAAGAAAAAGTTGAAGAAGTGAGAATAGTTGGAAAAGTAGGAATGGTTTTAAAATAAACATGGATTTCATTTAAAAAGTTTAACAACACCACTAATGTATGAAAGATGTCTCCTCAAATATGAAAAGGTTTGGTCCAAATGGCTCACGGACCCTTCTACAGCATCAATAGCCTCCTAGAGCAATATGACTTTTGGCTATGTCTCCATTAGTTATTGGCAAGGACTCGTGATTATGTGAAAACTCTAGGTGTACATATGTAACATGGGATAACACCTTTCTTTAAAATTAAACTGGCACATGAACCAGGTATGACCAATGTATGTATGTATGTATGTATGTGGGGTTTTTTTTGTGTTTTGTTTTCTATGTATATAGTTTCTTTAATTGCTGAATATATTCATTTTTGTTTGTTGTCTGTTTTTTTGAAAATCAATAAAAGCGTATATATTTAAAAAAAAAATGTATGAGAGATGTGGAATATTTAAAGTTTTTTTTAAAAGCTTTTTGATCATTAATCCCCACACCTAATGAGTGAGAGACAGTGTGAGAGAACCCTTCAAACAAGCCTTAATAAATCCCCAACAGTACATGCTATCGAAACAGCAAATTCACCGTTGGCAAAACGGGTAGGCCTTTGTGAACGTATCGGTATGAAATTTATGTTGATAAACTTAAAAATGTGGGCACGTCAGCGATTTAAAAAAGAAGTTGGCTGTGTGTTTCACTGGGAAATGTGAAGAATTTTATACATCAAAACTTCCCCATCATATTGCCCCATCAAAACAGCCCCATCAAGTTTGCCCCATCATATTGCCACCATAAAAACTGCCCCCATCATATTGCCCCATCAAAATTGCCTCTATCAAACTGCCCCCATCAAAATTGCCCCATCATATTGCCACAGTCATAACTGTCCAATCATATTGCCACCATCAATACTGCCCCCATCAAAACGGCCCCCATCAAAATTGCCACCGTCAAAACTGCCCCATCAAAACTGCCCCATCATATTGCCACCATCAAAACGGCCCCCATCAATACTGCCCCATCATATTGCCCCATCAAAACTGCCCCATCAAAATTGCCCCATCAAACTGCCCCCATCAAAATTGCCCCTATCAAACTGCCCCCATCAAAATTGCCCCATCATATTGCCCCCATCAAAATTGCCCCCATCAAAACTGCCCCATCATATTTCCCCCATCAAAACTTCCCCATCATATTGCCCTCATAAAAATTGTCCCATCATATTGCCCCATCAAAACGGCCCCCATCAAATTTGCCCCATCATATTGCCCCCTTCAAAACTGCCCCCATCATATTGCCCCATCAAAACTGCCCCATCATATTGCTCCCATCAAAACTGACCCCATCAAATTTGCCCCATCATATTGCCACCATTAAAACTGCCCCATCAAAACTGCCCCCATCATATTGCCCCCATCAAAACGGCCCCCATCAAACTGCTACCATCAAAACTGCCCCATCATATTGCCCCCATCAAAACTGCCCCATCATATTGCCACCATCAAAACGGCCCCCATCAAGATTGCCCCATCATATTGCCACCATCAAAACTGCCCATCAAAACTGCCCCATCATATTGCCACTATCAAAACTGCCCCATCATATTGCCCCAACAAAACTGCCCCATCAAAACTGCCCATCATATTGCCACCATCAAAGCGGCCCCCATCATATTGCCCCATCAAAACGGCCCCCATCAAACTGCCCCCATCAAAACTGCCCCATTATGTTGCCCCCATCAAAACTTCCCCATCATATTGCCCCCATCCAATCTGTCCCATCATATTGCCCCATCAAAACGGCCCCCATCAAATTTGCCCCATCATATTGCCACCATCAAAACGGCCCCCATCATATTGCCCCATCAAAACTGCCCCATCATATTGCTCCCATCAAAACTGACCCATCATATTGCCACCATCAAAACTGCCCGATCAAACTGCCCCATTATATTGTCCCATCAAAACAGCCCCCATCAAATTTGCCCCATCATATTGCCAGCATTAAAACTGCCCCATCAAAACTGCCCCCATCATATTGCCCCCATCAAAACGGCCCCCATCAAACTGCTACCATCAAAACAGCCCCATCATATTGCCACCATCAAAATGGCTCCCATCAAGATTGCCCCATCATATTGCCACCATCAAAACTGCCCATCAAAACTGCCCCATCATATTGCCACTATCAAAACTGCCCCATCATATTGCCCCAACAAAACTGCCCCAACAAAACTGCCCCAACAAAACTGCCCATCATATTGCCACCATCAAAGCGGCCCCCATCATATTGCCCCATCAAAACGGCCCCCATCAAACTGCCCCCATCAAAACTGCCCCATCATGTTGCCCCCATCAAAACTGCCCCATCATATTGCCCCATCAAAACGGCCCCTATCAAGATTGCCCCATCATATTGCCACCATCAAAACTGCCCCATCAAATTCCTCTATTATAAATCAGTACATGGTGTGTCTGCGCTGTCCCCCGGGCTCTGTTAGAGCTGAGATGCTCCAGCCGCCTCCATCATATTGCCCCAACAAAACTGCCCCATCAAAACTGCCCATCATATTGCCACCATCAAAGCGGCCCCCATCAAAACTGCCCCCATCATATTGCCCCATCAAAACGGCCCCCATCAACCTGCTCCCATCAAAACTGCCCCATCATATTGCCCCCATCAAAACTGCCCCATCAAAATAGCCCCCATCAAATTTGCTCCATCATATTGCCACCATCAAAACTGCCCCATCAAAACTGCCCCATCAAAACTGCCCCATCATATTGCCACCATCAAAACTGCCCCATCATATTGCCACCATCAAAACTGCCCCATCAAATTCCTCTATTATAAATCAGTACATGATGTGTCTGTGCTGTCCCCCGGGCTCTGTAATCAGAGCTGAGATGCTCCAGCCGCCTCCATCATATTGCCCCAACAAACCTGCCCCATCAAAACTGCCCATCATATTGCCACCATCAAAGCGGCCCCCATCAAAACTGCCCCCATCATATTGCCCCATCAAAATGGCCCCCATCAAACTGCTCCCATCAAAACTGCCCCATCATATTGTCCCCATCAAAACTGCCCCATCAAAATAGCCCCCATCAAATTTGCCCCATCATATTGCCACCATCAAAACTGCCCCATCAAAACTGCCCCATCATATTTCCACCATCAAAACTGCCCCATCATATTGCTACCATCAAACTGCTCCCATCAAAACTGCCCCATCATGTTATCCCCATCAAAACTGCCCCATCATATTGCCACCATCAAAACGGCCCCCATCAAGATTGCCCCATCATATTGCCACAATCAAAACTGCCCCATCATATTCCTCTTTTATAAATCAGTACATGGTGTGTCTGTGCTGTCCCCCGGGCTCTGTAATAAGAGCTGAGATGCTCCAGCCGCCTCCCCCACCACCCATCACTGTGTATAAGAAGCTTTGGTAACCATGGCAACAAAAGCAGCCCAATAGACTCTCTGTTTAATTGATAAAATTTCCTGAAATGATCACTAAACAAACAGCTTTTTCACAAAAACTGTAAAAGATATCAAACTGAAAAGATATAGCCAGATAGCCAAATATGTGAACATTTTAAAGTTTGTTTGGCGTCTGTAGGTGAAAGTATGAAGGAGCTGAAACTTTTGGGAGCGGAAGAAGATTTTAAGGATTTGATGCATGCTCTTTCACTTCAATGTTAAAAAAAAAGTGTTAAAAAGCTTAATATTTTAAAAAGTATAAATAGTAGGAAAAAAGTTGAAGAAGTCCCATCATTAGCTGTAAGAGCTGAACATTTTAAAAGTTGAATGGTTTTAATAGCTGAAAGTATGCAGAAGTTAACCAGAGCCAAAAAACGTACAGAATAAAATTGAAATAAAAAATACATAAAAAGGAATAACAATAGTGGGACTGCTGAAGCATTCCCACTAACTATGAAGTGAAGGGAAATCTCTTCAATGGCAAAAAATATATATATAAAAAAAAAAAAAAAGTTAGGTGTTGCAACAGTGTAAAACATCCTACTGTTCTTATTGACTTATTGACAATATTTCTCCTCATCTTGGCTTCCATTCTCCATTCAATCACTGAATCTAAGCCCTGTTATCCTGCCAATCCCAGCAAATGAAGCTCAGGGCTACAACACAGACCAAAAACTGTTGAAAATAATTAAGAGTATAAAGTGAAGTTAACTTCTTCCCTGCTGAATTGTTGCCCCGTTTCTGAGTTGGCTTTCAACAAACCACCACCTCACAAGCAGTGCCAATAGAAAGGTCAACCTGGGGGGGGGGTGGGCTACAACGTTTTAAGGAAATTTTGTATACAATATAACTTTTTTTGTTTGTTTTGGATGTTATGTGATTAAAGCCCCATACACACTATTAGATTTTCTGCAGATTTTTGTCTTCAGATTTACCAAAACCATGTAGTGCAAGGGCCTCCCTGATTGCATACAAATTGAAACTCTTAAGGTTTTACCTCATATTATATGGTTTTGACAAAAATTTGCAGAAAATCTAATAGTGTGTATGGGGCTTTATGTAGGTTGTTAATTTGTACTAAGGGCCCTTTAACACTGGGGCGGTTTGCAAGTGCCATTGCGCTAATAATAGCGCCTGTAAACCGACCCGAAACAGCCGCTGCTGTCTCTCCAGTGTGAAAGCCCCGAGGGCTTTCACACTGGAGCGGGGTGCGCTAGCAGGACGGGAAAAAAAGTCCTCCTAGCAGCAACTTCGGAGCGGTGAAGGAGCGGAGTATATACCACTCCTTCACCGCTCCTGCCCATTGAAATCAATGGGACAGCGCGGCTATACCGCCGGCAAAGCGCCTCTGCAGAGGCTCTTTCCGGTGGTTTTTAACCCTTTCTCGGACGCTAGCGGGGGGTAGAACCGCCCTGCTAGCGGACGAATACCGATGGTAAAGCTGCTTACAATAGCGGCGCTTTACTACCGACGCCGCCAACGCCCCAGTGTGAAAGGGCCCTTAGGGCTGCCTTTGCCATAATACTCTTGTGGAATCTGCCTAGGACTATGGTATACAAGGAGGCAGTGACAAAGCACAATCTCTGCGCTCTGCAGGTTCTTCACAAGGTGTATTTACATCTCAGGAGCCTATAGGCAGAGAATTCTAAAGCGCCCCCCTCCAAACAAAAAAAAAAGATAGTAAGACCGACTTTTTTTCTTGATAAAATATATTTATATGTGTAGAGGGGAATTCTGCAGACTTTCACGCAAAGGGGAACACTGCAGACTGTGATGTAAGGGGGTCTCTAGTCACCAGAGCCCCCCTTATACAAGAGTTCCCAGAGTTCCCCTTACATCAGAGTCCTCAGAGTTCTCTTTTACATCAGAATACGCATGGTTCCCCCTTACAGAGCAAGGGGGACCTCTGCGGACCCTGGTGTAAAGGGGAACTCTCATGTAAGGGGGACACTGCAGACTGCAATGTAAAGGGGAACTCTGCAGACCCTGATATAAAGGAGAACTCTGATGTAATGTGGTCTCTGGTCACCAAAGCCCCCCCCCCCACATCACAGTCAGCAGCGTTCCCCTTTACATCAAGGTCCGCAGAGGTCCCTTTGCACTGTGAAGGGAGGGGCTCCGGTGACCACAGCCCCCTTCACATCTTTGTGTATGGGTGATCTGTCATTGGCCATTACCCCCCCATGTCTGTATTATTATGGGGGAGGGGGAAGATGTCCCCCCATAGAGTGCAATGAGTATGTATTGAATAAGGATGTCCATGGTGGCCAGTAACATTTAATATTTGGATTAAAAACAATGACAATTGCACTCACACACCAATGCTTGACTAAAGCATGTCATTCACAAGAGCCTCTGTGAAATCAATGAGGTTCCTCTGACTGACACAAAGAAGTAACATAAGCCGATCGTGTATAAGCTCCCAGGAAAGCAGCAATGGTTCAGGCATACTAAGTTGCTCGGCTCCAGTGTCTGCAGCAGGAGGGAGGAGCTCACTCAGTCTCTGGAAGATCCAGTGGCGGCTATGAAGTGGCATCCTAGCGGACGCTGGCTGTTCCGGTGGCTGAATGAGCTCCTCCACTCCATCCCGCTACAGACACTGGAGCCAAGCACCTGTCAGTGTGCCTGAACCATTGCTTCTTTCCTGGGAGCTTATACACGATCGGCTTATGTTACTTCTTTGTGTCAGTCGGGGGATCTCATCGCTCAGTGATTTCACAGAGACTTTTGTGGATGACATGCAAGCATCAGTGTGTGAGTGAAATTGTCATTGTTTTTAATCCAATTATTATAGCTTACTGCAGTAGAGCCTGTGGGCTCTCTCTTTGTGTTTTTGTCAAGGAAGTTGTTAGCAGGGCAGGGCCGGATTTCCCAATAGGCACTCAGCCCCATCAGCTGAGCTCCAGGAAAGAGAGGAGCAATCTTTCAACTCAGACAGGCACCCCTCCAGGAAGGGCATCTGTAGGCACATGCTTACAGTGCCTATTGGGAAACCCTAACCCTGGCTCTTCAGTGACTTACACCAAGTACAGCTCTACAGAAAAAGTACATGGCATGGTACCTACTGTACTTGAGCACTCTAGTCATGGGAATCTGTCAGTGACTCGTTAGGCAATGAAGCAAGGATCAGGAAGAGTCTACATCATTAAAGCTGAGCTCCATGTCTCTTTCGGTCTCTTGTAATGTACTGTACAGCAGCAGAAGAAACCAATCAGGTGTGCTACATGCACATGGGCTGGTACCTGCAAACAGTAACAGAGAACAGAGAGGTAACCTCATCAGTCTGTTGTTCCTTACTGTCCAATCGAAGGCTGGGGACAAGAGGGTGATCTTGCTGTGTTGGTAAACCTCAGCAAGGTCAGGTCACCAGTTTGGTTGTGCTGTGTTGAAAGGATGTGTAAGTTGTAGGACTGGCAGGACAGATATCGTTTGGCTGGTAACATTTTAGTTGTGTATTAAAGGCTTCATGCACACTGGGCTGTTTGCCCAGCTCTTCTGAATGCCTTCAGGAAAAAAAGCAGCTGAAAAAGTGCACATAAAGTCGCACTTTGCACACGCGTTTGTGCGCATCAAGGTTTTGGGCATTCATTCCATTGGTCAGTATATTAATGTATTTTGGCCAATGGAATGAAGGATCGCTCAAGCGCTAAGCGCGCCTAGCATTTAGACACTTTTTCATGTGTTTAGGTGTGTCAAGCGTTTTTTCTGTGTGTGTGGCCACATAGGCTAACATTAGGTGTGTTTAGAGGCTGGAAAAAAAAAAAAAAACTTCAAACGCCTATTGTGTGCGTTTTAGGGTTCATACACACATTTGGGTCCATTTACCAGTATAAGTAGGGTAGAGCAAATTTACTTTACAATGTGAATTTTTAATTATCATAGTGAATTAGCTGAGACATTCCAAAAGATCCAATTTAATAAACCATTCACAATGTACTTGTGTCTTTTTCACACCATGCAATGTAATTGTTCATGGCCCTCTAGCCAAAGCGGAATACAAGTGTACATGTGAACCCTACATTTTAATAAGGACAGGTTTTCTTGTGCCTTGTAGTACAGAATGGTGCTTTTATTTATATGCAAGGTATTGTATTTCAGCTCTAGTGCTCAATAATAAAAAGAAAAATCTTATAAAGATATTACCAAATGTCATACATTCTGTCTAATATATTATTATAAATGTACTGTGTACATTCATGTATATCATTTGTGCATTTTAGCATTGTCAGGAACCTAAAAATTATGTTCGACAAATCTGTGAGTCCTATGTCTTTTGTTAAAAATCAAAGTGAAGAAAAGGGATACATGGTGAATTAAGCTCTTCAAATCTTTTCAAATTTCCCCTAGTAGCTGAACAGGTGACAGACAGCTTTGTACCGCAAAAAACACAATGCTCTACTTTGTTCTAACAGTTATTTTAGATATATTGTTCTTCTAGAAATGGATGTTTAAAATGGAATGGAGCTTGCTGTTATTTTAGCAAAGAATATCTGCAAACAGGTGACCTATTGACACTCCATTATAGAACAGGTCAGAGCTCACCATGTTTAAATTTTTTACAGATTTCTCACAATATTATATGAAAAATAACCTCAGAAAGAAGGAAATATAACAACTAAAATGATAACAGGGATCGTGGGACTATAACTGAAATATTTCTGCCTGGTTAGTCTTTGCAGATATTGATTTACAGTGCTCATGATGGAGATATTGTGCCTATAACATCTCTGTGTACATTTCCTAAAAATGTAAGCCATCTAAGCACTGTTATAGAAAATGCAGCAAATCTTGAGTTACCTGCTGTATTTCTTAAGAACATGATAGAACCATATCCTAAGGAAGTCAAATGCAGAAGGCGTACTGCTTTGGAAAATGTATTAAAACTGGAGCAGACAGAATTTGGAGCAGCTGTGCATGTCAGCCAATCAGCTTCTGGCATTAGCTTGTTCAGTTAAGCTTTGAAAATGAAAACTAGAAGCTGATTGGTTGCCATGCACAGCTGCTATATTCCCCTGATGGTTTCCTATAAGTCTAGGGCCACACTAGCCAAAGCTCTGAAAAATGATGTGATGTTCAGGAGGAGATCCTGCTGCTTCCTGAAAGCATTTTGTCTATTTCTTTTGCCAAATGGCAGTTTTTAATCGGGCTAATGTGCCACAACCGCGAGTCAAGCTTTGGCTCACAGTTGTGACATGGCTCCATTGACTTGAATGGCAGTGCCTCCTGGCATTTGAAGTTAAACTTGCTACAGCTTTGATGAATCACATTGCAGCCACAACATATAAAACAGTCTTCTCTGGTTGCATTTTATCCTTTACTGTGCAGCTGGGCTGGGGGTGAGGGGCTGTTAAAACCACAGCTTAGTCGCCTGTTTTTACTGCCCTCCCAGCCACCCATATGAAAGATGCTTAAGAGTGAGCCATGTTGGTAGGTTAGGCCTGGGGAGGCCACTACAGTTCACTGACAGAACATTGGACCTACCCAACAGGGAGGTGGCAGCACTGCTGTTGATGATTATTGTATTGTGAAATAAACTGAGATGAGAAAAGAATTACACCATTTTCATAGTATATTCCTGTAGTGTTACAGAAGTGTCAGCTGTGTTCACACTATATCATATATATATTTAGCTCCAGTACTGAGTTGTCCCAGATCTTATTCATGTAAACTGAGTAATCAAAGTTACACAACCCCTATCCTAAAAAAAAAAAAAAAAAAAGCAGCGTTATATTTAACTGTTCATCAGTCTGTTTACTAAAAATGTTCTATGTAGCAGAGGTCATGGCACTAAGCATTGCATACTTTTGGGTGTCCTCCACTGGTTGCTCTGGTTCCTCTGCTGACCCCTACGTCACTTACTTTTTGGATTAGACTAGAACACCATCAGCTCGCTATAACTGCCTAATGCCCCGTACACACGATCAGAAATGCCGCCAGCAAAACTCCGATGAGAGGTTTTGGTCAGAAAATGCGGCCGTGTGTATGCTCCATCAGACTTTTTCTGGCGGAAATCCAGCCAACAAAAGATTGAGAGCAGGTTCTCTATTTTTCGGTCGGAAAAAGTTCCTATCCGAAAATGCGATCGTCTGTATGCAATTCCGACGTGCAAAAAACATGCATGCTTGGAAACAATTCGAAGCATGCTCAGAAGCATTCAACTTCATTTTCACGGCTCGTCGTAGTGTTGTACGTCATCGTATTCTTGACGGTTGAAAGTTCAGAGAACTTTTGTGTGACCGTGTGTATGCAAGGCAAGCTTGAGCGGAATTCTGTCAGAAAAACCATCCAAGATTTTTCCGACAGAAATTCCGCTCGTGTGTACGGGGCATAAGTCATGTTTTTTTTCTCAGTTCCGCTCCTGGGACAACATTGTCAGCGGGATAGGAAATAAAGGCAGATTTCCTCACTCATACCTCAAACAGCAATCAAAACTTTGGGACACAGAAGATAGGTGTGGAGTGCTGGATCTCCTAAAGCAGTAAATGTTCCCAGCCAGGTCTGCCAAGCCAGGTGCTCTCAATCTGTATATAGGGAATGACTTTCCATAGCCAGCTTTTCCAGGAGCAATGCCTTAAACAAGGCCATATATGGGTCGAATGCCGAACAAATTTTCTTCAAAAATCAGAAAAATTATGCGTTTTGTAATCCGATGGTGCCACCATTGATTTCGAAATTCGACCAACCAAGCCTTCAATTTCCCCTCATGTTGCTACAGAAAAGAATTTTTGTGGCTGGGAATCTTTTTTCCTTGTCAGGTCACAGCTCATGTGCATTTAATTTCCTTTTCTATTATATTTCTTGCGCAATCATTGATTAGAAATTTGTTTGTTTTCCAGAAATATTTAACATACCCGATCACACAATCTCGATGACCACACGAAAATCGGTCGTTGCTGTGGCCCACTAATGGCTCGAAATTCGAACAAAATTCTTAGTTATGATTTTTGAAAGAAAGTTCTTTTGGAATTTGACCCATGTATGGCTGACTTAAAGGTAGTCTCTTTGCTGGTATAGGGGCCAGGTGTACAAGGAGGGATGTATCAAAACAAATACACTTTGCTCAACAGTACTAAGCTCTGATGAAGGGGCACCCTTCACCCCCCAACCCCCCACCGCCCCATGCTTATTGATTTTTTATAATATAGGAGTCAGAAATGTAATCTGAACTGTAATCTGAACTACTATAACTATTACAGACTGCTATTGGTGCGTTCCTTTATGCATACAGGTGTCCTTTTATGAAAGTGCGGTAAAATACCGCTTTTCAGTTCTCAGGCATTCTCAGAGGAGATCGCTCTCCTCTGAGTGCCTGTTTATGAAAGTGTGTAGATCGCTTCTCATGTTGAGTTGAGGAGCGATCTACAAACGCCGGGAACTCCTGAGAATGGCTCCTCTCACTATAATCTCGTGTGATGTAGCGGGATTACAGTATGAGGAACCATAAAATACAAAAGTTTAACACAAATCAGCACACATTATTCCCCAACATATTAATAAAATAATAAAGATAAATTCCCCCTACACAATATACATTAACCTAATTATAAAAAAAACATTGTTTTTATCAATATTTAAAGATCATACATGTCCCTATTTAAATGTGAATGGTGTATAGTAAATGAATGTAATCCACATATGTAATGCAGCTATACACCATTCATATAAATGCAAAATACATTTATAATCATTAAAAAAATAATTTTAATAAAGTATACAAGTATAAATATTTATTAATAAATTAAAATAAAATATATTTCATTATAGATAAACATGAAAATTGATAAACTGGTGCGATGCGAGAACACTGCGAATCCACTGCGGGTTCCCGCATCGCACCGACTCACATGTCAGTTCACACTGCCATATGCGAATCGCTGGGGAGTGTCAATACATTGTTAACGACACCCCCAGATCAGCTTGCATATCGCACTGCGAACTGACAGTTCGGACATGAATCGGATCGCATATGTGTGAACACACATGCGATCCGATTCTGGTCCGAACAGAAAAAAGGGTCCTGTGCGTGTTTGCACCGAATGCGGTGCGATATCAGCCATACTATCTGTACAGCTGATATCGCACCGCACAGACATCGCATGTAATGTGAATGGCAGTGTGCTGCGAATAACATGCGATGCCTGTGCGATGTCCGGCATCGCACAAGTGTGAACTGGGCCTAAAAGTTAACAACACCCCCAAATCAGTTCGCATATCGCAGTGCGATCTGCAAACTCGGACAGTAATCGAATCGCATGGGTGTGAACACCCATGCGATCCGATTCTGCTGTGGACCAAAAAAAGGGTCCTGTAAGAGTATGGTCCGAGGGCAATGCAAATTTAGCAATACTATCTGTATGGCTGAAATCGCATCGCACAGAGATCGGATGTGATTTTGCACTGCGGTGCGAATCACATCCGATCTCGGACACCGCAGCAGTGGGAACTGGCCCTAAATCATATTGCATTTGCACCAAAATGGTACAGGACCCTTTATTTGGTCCGCACTGGAATCGGATCGCATGGGTGTGAACACCCATGCGATCCGATTCCTGCACCATTACATAGTTCGCACTGCGATCTGTGAAATGATCTGGGGTTGTCATTAACTTTACATTGACACCCGCAGTGGTGCGCAGATGTCAATGTAGGTGCGATGTGAAAACAGGAATCACGCTGGTTCACGCATCGCACAAGTGTGAACCCAGCCAGAGACGTGAACATCTAAAAAAATATATATATATATCTATATATAGATATATATATAGCTATATAGCTATATATGTATCTATATATAGATATATAGATATATATATATCTATATATCTATATATAGATGTATATTTTTATATATATATATATATATATATATATATATATATATATATATATATGTATGTATGTATATATATATATGTATGTATATATATATACATACATATATATATATATATATATATATATATATATATATATATATATATATATATATATGTATATATATATACATATATATATATATATATATATATATATATATATATATATATATATACTGTGGCAGAGCAAGGCTCTGTCACTATGAAAATGGGGTTAAAGTGGACACAGAGTCTGCATATTGTCTGAGTGCAGAGCTACAGAGTGTAGGTTTGAGGTGGAGAGAACTGTTCTGGCAGTTTTCTCCAGGTTTTGCTAGTTCCTTATGGGGCTCTGTAGTTTGGAGATCCTTCAGAGTCTTGGGTGGGACGGGATCTCCAACCCTGTGTCCGGGTCTTGTGGACAGCCAGCAGGGTGTGTGCCCAGGTGCACACAGCCCATATAACGAGGGACTGGTGAGAGCAGAAAGGGTGGAGGAAGGTGAAGTTGGAGCAGTGGCTGCTAGTAAGTGTCTCTGTGTGAGAATAGATGCTGTGT